>NW_013669144.1:68260-74767 GCF_000517525.1 Limulus polyphemus
TGTCATTAATAAAAACCTCAAAGGAAAGGGTTAAAATGCTTAGTTATCATTAATAAAAATCTGAATTGTAGGGATTAAAATGCCTAGTTGTCATTAATAAAAACCTCAAAGGAAAGGGTTAAAATGCTTAGTTATCATTAATAAAAATCTGAATTGTAGGGATTAAAATGCCTAGTTGTCATTAATAAAAACCTCAAAGGAAAGGGTTAAAATGCTTAGTTATCATTAATAAAAATCTGAGTGAGAGGGATTAAAATGCCTAGTTGTCATTAATAAAAACCTCCATGGAAAGGGTTAAAATGCCTAGTTGTCATTAATAAAAACCTGAATTGGAGGTTATGGTCACAGAATTTGCACCTCAAATTCATAATAACTGTGGTTTAATATTTAAATATGTTATTGTTATGAACCATACACGTTCGTACTCTGTCTACTAGTATTATCTTTGTTTTAGAATAAAGCCAGATTAAGTTATTTGCTGTCTCAACCATGCGGAATCGAACGTCGGATTTTAGTGTTGTAAGTTTGCACACTTACCGCTGACCCACTGGGAAAATAACACTACCTATATTATGACTTTCATGTTAATTCAGCAAACGCTAGGCAGAACCGTTTCTACTAATCGAAACGTTTATAATATAAATTAATTAAAGCAGCTGTATGTTTTTTTAAATTGTGACTACAATTTTTTAATATGAGATTCTATTCTTGCATATTTAATTAATACTGTTTTTAAGAAACTTGGTGTTCTATGAAGTGTAACTATTGAATTTTATAATCCCTGTTTAATATTTAACAATATTTATTATAAACTGAAATACTGTTTGCTGCCTGTGTCTCTTTTTATATTGACATTATAATATATATATATATATATTAGAAAAAGGTAATGTTAAATAAGAAAGACCTCCTTACTAATACTTTTGGACCTAAAATGTACCTTTTCTGGTTGACTACAATTGTAGTTATTACTCGAGAAAGATTAGTGAGTTTAAATAAGCCCCCCAGTGGCACAGTGGTATGTCTGCGGAATTACAACACTAGAAACAGGGTTTTGATACCGCAGAAATGAATTCTTAAAGTGACCTCAGATGTTAGTGTACTTCTTAACTATAACTTAAATTATAACTAAATACATGCACTTTGTTTGTGCCTAAGCACAAAGTTACACAATGGACTCTCTGTACTGTACCCACCACAAAGTTACACAATGGACTCTCTGTACTGTACCCACCACAAAGTTACACAATGGGCTCTTTGTACTGTACCCACAACAAAGTTACACAATGGACTCTTTGTACTGTACCCACCACAAAGTTACACAATGGGCTCTCTGTACTGTGCCCACAACAAAGTTACACAATGGGCTCTCTGTACTGTACCCACAACAAAGTTACACAATGGGCTCTTTGTACTGTGCCCACAACAAAGTTACACAATGGGCTTTTTATACTGTACCCACCACAAAGTTACACAATGGGGTCTTTGTACTGTACCCACCACATGCATCGAAACCCGGTTTTAGCATTTTTTAGCGTTCAGACATACCGTTGAGCCAGTTGGTAGGGGGGGGGGTGCTACATGTATCTCTAAAGAAATAGCAGATGAATTTTATTCAGTTATTTTCGTTCTTTGTATATATTACATAAAATTAATACTCATTACTTAAGTTATACAATGGAATTCATTATTTTTACGGCTCAGTCACGACTCCTTTTAACCTTTTTTTTTATTTTCAGAACCTTAAATTCCTTGTGAAACTCAATTATTGCTTTCTTGAGTTGCTACTGCATTAGCGAACGAAACTATCACAGGTAATTGTTTTCCTGCTCTGGGATTTACGAAGTATTTTGCATACAATTATTCCATCTCTGCCTTAAGGACGAGAGCTTTCTGTATGTTACACTGTTTGCAACGCTCTGGTTTTTGTTAGGTACGCTATCTTCTTTGTATTATGTTTCGCGCTAATGTTATTTTGTTATTTTCCGTTCTATCTGACAACATGTGTTTTTTATCTCTCCCGTAATTCGCTTAAATATTACGAACTGACTTAACTTTCTAAATATTTGAGATGTTCTATTTCACTTTTCAGGATTGTTCAATGTTAAACTATTTTTCTTGTTTTCATATTGAGTCAGTTACTATGACTTACCTGACAAAATGAAACCACCATTATGAAACTATCTACTTAAAACAATGGGCTGGACATTAGCGGTTAGCGTGCATGAACTGTGGATCTGAGGATCCAAGACACATTGCTGTATTTCTGACTCCAGCGTGAAAGCGTTACAGAGGACAACGTCCTTTAATTTTAAAATAATAAGGGGATGTTTGCTGTATGTTTGAAATTATGAAATTAAGCACAAACCTACACAATGGGTCATCTGTGCTCCGGCCACCACGGGTATCGAAACCCGGTTTCTAGCGTTGTGCCACAGGGGGGCTAATAAGGGGGGGAAGTACCGAAAGATAAATTAAGAAGCTCTGAAGAAGGAATATTTCTGATGCAGAATGATCCTGTGTGTTTTTATTTTTGTCTTAGTAAACTCAAAACTACTATGAGTAACTTTTAAATGTTCTCAGTTCTTATTTTGATTAGCTGCAAAGATAACAGGGGTAGCCATAAATGGGTGATATCTTGTTAGGTGGGGTATTGTCGTCTACTGTTGGCTGATACCTGAAGGCACGGCATTCTGTGAGCTGCAGTTTATGGTGATTATGCTTGGGGAAGTGACTGAATATTTAGAGTGGCACCTGTCACCTTTCGTCTGATCCTGACGTCGTCACTACGTTACCAGAAAAATGCTATTCATATATTGAGTCAAAGTGCGTGCTCTATCTGTGGAGATGTCCAATTTTTTTTTTTCGCCAGACAAGAGTAAACCAAGGGTTGGCGGTGTGTCCTGTTTACTAGCTGCTTTCTTCATAGTCTATCAGTTACAAATATGGAACTTCTTTGCGCACCTAACACTACGTAGCTTTGCGCTAAACAAACAAACCGATGAAGAAATGTATTTTTCTTTTAAGATAGTATTCCAAAAAGATTACATCAGTTAAGCTTGTAGTTGCTGTTTGTAGTTAAGCTTAAAGCTACACAATGGGTATCTGTGCTCTAACCACCACGGGTATCGAAACCCGGATTCTAGCGTTGTAAGTCCGCAGACATATCGCTGTGCCACTGGGGGGCATTATTCTTTGCTTCATGATTATGAATAGATTTAGAGTTTACGTGTTCACATCCGAATAAATAAATCTTAAAGTTTGTTTGTTTGTAGTTAAGCACAAAGCTACACAAAGGGCTATCTGTGCTCTGCCCACCACCGGTATCGAAACCCGGATTCTAGCGTTGTAAGTCCGCAGTCATACCGCTGTGCCACTGGGGGCAAATCTTAAAGAGAGGAAAGCATAAGGCATCGATTATAGGCGGTTATAAAATTGGCAAGAGTGAGCTTCTGCACTACAAATTCTGTATTTTATATGAAGTTCCATTGATTCAAATTCATATATTTATTAAATCGATTGAAAACTTAATAGCTAACAATTTATATTTCTAAAATTTTACTAGAAAAAAGGAGTCGCCTGTGATATGCTGGTTAACCTACCATATTGTGGAACAAAAGCTCCATGGCTCTAACCCGCTTAGCGTTTTCAGCTGTGGACGTTTTATAAAAGTGGCAATCACCTCCACTATTACGTTAATAGTAATCAGGTAAAAGGCGGATGGTGCTGACTTGTTAACCCCCGCCAGCCGATCGCATTCTTAAATTAGGGACGGCTATGCCTGAATCTTTGGGTCTATTTCTTGGCCGTTAAGTCCATGAGTCGCATAAAGTAGAAAATACCAAATACAAAACAAGTAAAAAAATAGAAACGTCTAAAACTACAGAAGATTATTTATAAATTATGCATTAGCTTATGATATAGGTTTAATTGATCTTGTCATAATTAAACCTGCGCTTTTAATGATATTAATTATAGAGACTTGATATTCAGGTAATAGTTTGCACAAAACAAAGATTTTGGGTAAAATACTCCTCTATCAAACGAATAATACTCTAACAATGTACAATACAGAGGTTGAGTACCTTGTATTAGAACTATTTTGGAGCCCCTTTTTCGTCACAGTCCATGTCACCACGTTCACTCTTGCTCTATCCGGCGACAATTCATCTTGACAATCGTCTCACAACGTAATTTCTATCACAAGATGCTCCGTCCAAAACACACCACTTCACTGCGCATGCTTTCCATAATCCAGTTTCCCAACGCTCTTTTGAAAGTTCGATCGAACAGAAATCGATAGACTTTACGTTCGGTGAGTTTACCTATATGTCTTCTATTGAGTAATATGAATACCCGTTTTGTTGTCCAGATGCTTTAGGTATGCGAAAATTGAAAAGAAAGTATGACTGGAAGCCTTAACTTGGTAAATGGCGAACTCATACCTTGTTGTTCTCGTTTCTAGACAGAGATCATTTTTATTATGTTGCGTACTGGTTCCTGAGACATGTGAGCAGCTTATCTTACTGACCTTTTTGTGATAGTGGATTATCTGGCACCTGTTAGAAGATACCACACTGTACTTATCACGGCTGACGTTTAATTTGCTGCAAGTCTCTTTCTAGAGGTCCTGGGTCCTCAGACTGATCCATATTCCTTTGTTTTCCAATCTCATTAAGTGCAATTGAACACATAGTTATTAGTTGAGTGTATGAATATTATGTGTTGGAAAGAGCTGTTATAAACCGTTGGTTACCTAAAATGTCAAACTCGCCCTTTAAGTCTCAAGATTGTTTTCCTGTTTGGATCTAAATAAACCGTTGGTTACCTAAAATGTCAAACTCGCCCTTTAAGTCTCAAGATTGTTTTCCTGTTTGGATCTATTTATACCAGAAAATATTTACAACAAGTCAGTTAGGAGATCAGAAAACATCTGGCTGCATGCAAAGACTCTCATAAGCCCCCTATAACTATATTTCACCCTCAGCTCATTGCCTAAATGTCTTATAACCACAAACGTTTCTTTTGATATTGTACTAAATCATTTAAGGGTTTTAAAGAGGGTTGAGTTAGTTATATTAACACGACTTTGAGTATGCAATTAAACAAATAGCATAACAACCACACCTTTAAAAAGTCGCGATGGAATGGTACAATTCTAAGACACATCATGGCATTTATTTTTGTGAGTTTATATAATGTGGCGCTACCGAAAATTGACGATTTTTAGGAAGACTGTATTTAGATCCAAACAGGAAAACAATCTTGAGACTTAAAGGTGAGTTTGACATTTTAGGTAACCAACGGTTTATTAAATCAGCATAATAAACCTGTTTTAATATCTCAGTTTTTGATTTTTTGTTGTTGGATGTTTGCGATCGCGACTAGTGTTTGAATTTTAACTAGTGTATGGTGTTTCGAAAATCAAGCCTGCTTTGCTCTAATCTCTGTCTATATATCGTGTGATGTTTGATGCTTATTTTGACACTTGTTTTTCGAGAAATTAACAGGTCATGGTTTGGAACACAAGTAAGAGAAAACTGAGTTGAAATTTAAGCTTACTCAACTTCTTAAATATTTGATTCATTTTACTGGTTAGCTGCTGGACCATTTTCTCGTTTACTAGAATCTACCACCAGCGTAATAACCTAGTCTCTCTCCTGTTTCGTTTCTGTTTATAATATTCTTAAACAAATAAAAACTGATTTATTTACCAGTATATGGCTGTATTTAATGAGTCTGCTAGATTAAAGCACACTATAAACTTAAATTAGGTTATTTAATTGTACAGGAAAAGCCTTCTTAATCTCCTCCTGTAGACCAACAGTGTACTGCTTTTCCGTCATTATATCAGTCCCCGAATCCATCGTTTCCCTTCTACTTTTTGCATAGTTTACATCTTCGTATTGTATCTGCAAGCTTTCGGCTAATATCTTGCTGCCATTTCAGTGTTTTTAATTTCCACAAGACTGTTTTTATAATCTTTTTTTATGTTTCCAACCATAAAAATGTGTCTAATATTGGATTATGGTTGTGTACTGGAGAAAATCTCATGTTAACAACACTAATCTTATAAGAGACTTGGTGGATTCTCGCTAGAGCACGCCACTGCCGATGTCTCCTAAAACGAAAATTCTAGTAAAACCGACAGTGCGGCTTGAATAACTTATTTTTTTTTACCTAAATTTCTCTTCTTAACGCCCTTATGGTGGCGCTCATGTTTGTGTAATCTATTCAGCATTTATTATCATATCCATTTTTAAAAGAGATACACTTTGTTGTATGTACGTATCTAAGGCAATTTTACTTATTTTCAAACAACCAGATTTTGTAAAATATACTATTTAATTTAGTGTATTATTACAACAGAATAGTAATTTATGCCACATTTCGAAAGCAATGATAATATAATATTACGGTGTTAAACATGAAAAGAGGGTAAATATTTAAACAATTACGCCTAATATATATATTTATTTTTAATCATAAAAAGTTTGTTTGTTTTTG
>NW_013669144.1:75595-95458 GCF_000517525.1 Limulus polyphemus
TGAATGTGAAACAATCTATGGTCTATAGTAGATATGAGGCCTGTAGGGGAATGGGAAACAATCTACGGTCTATAGTAGATATGAGGCCTGTAGAGGAATGTGAAACAATCTATGGTCTATAGTAGATATGAGGCCTGTAGAGGAATGTGAAACAATCTATGGTCTATAGTAGTGGCCTGTTGTACCATGATGGATCTCTGTTGTACTCCGGTGGATCTCTGCTGTACTCTGGTGGATCACTGTTGTACTATAGTGGATCTCTGTTGTACTATAGTGGATCTCTGTTCTACTATGGTGGATCACTGTTGTACTCTGGTGGATGTCTGTTGTACCATGGTGGATCTCTGTTGTACTCTGGTGGAACTCTGTTGTACTCTGGTGGATCACTGTTGTACTATAGTGGATCTCTGTTGTACTATGGTGGGTCTCTGTTGTACCATGGTGAATTTTGTTGTACTTTCGTGGATCTCTGTTGTACTATAGTGGATCTCTGCTGTACCATGGTGGATCTGTGTTGTACCATGATGGATTTCTGCTGTACCATGATGGATCTCTACTGTACCATAGTGGATCTCTGTTGTACCATGGTTAAACTACAATGTTTCATCACAGAGGTACAAAAACTAATTACAAGAAGCAGGAACGGTTTACTAAATGCTTATATAGTAGTTGTTGTTGTTTTTTTATTGCCTACCAATTATTTAACACACGCTTGATGGGAATGGCTTAGTGGTTAGCGTGTTAGCCAGGGGTACATTATACGATGAGAGATGTTGACTAGCTCTTGTCCTCTAGTTTATCAGTTTAAAATTACGTACGTCTATCGCAAATAGTCCTCGTGTATGTATGTCTGAAACAACAACTATAACTGAAATACGGGTAAAATAAAACTGCCCGATACTTTCAATTAGAAGTTTTTTCCATTGATAGCCAGACTAATACGTAATTACATAGCCAATGACATAATAGGTGAAAAGGTCATGCCGATGCAAGGTGATTTGTAATTTAAAATAAATGTTTTCAGATACAAATAGCTTTAATAAAATAATAATCGTATCAAATCATTATTGCTATGGTGAATGATGCTAATAAGTGTATAAGGTACAGATAACATTGGGATCACTTCTAAAAACAATTCATTGTTTCTCTCCCTCTCTCTTGTTCGAGTCCAACAATATTCAAGCTCCTCCTTTTGTGCCTTTATTAGAATAAAGATAGGTGAAAGTAATGTGGCTATCTTGTGGTTGGTAACCCTAGAATAAGGATTTTGTAGACCACGTGTTAAGGTGAATGTATTTTGGGACTAACACTTTACAGTAACTATTGTATAAAACACACCTACACGGTAACTATATGCACTAGTTTTCTTTTTGTTCTGGATAATGTATCTTAAAACATATATTTTATTAATAGCCAACCTTTCTTCTTAGCCTCAGATACATTGTTTGATAGAAGCTACACAAGGGCTATCTACGTTAGCCGTCCCTAATTTAGCAGTGAAAGACTAGAGGGAAGGCAGCTAGTCATCACCACCCACCGCCAACGTCGTATCAAAATCAAGAAAAACGGCAGTAGAAGTAGCACAGGTTGAACACCTTGCCTAAGTCCATTTTAAAACAACGAAAGTACAAGTACCACAGGTTGAACACCCTACCTAAGTCCATTTTAAAACAACGAAAGCAGAAGTACCACAGGTCGAACACCCTGCCTAAGTCCACTTTAAAACAACGACAGTACAAGTACCACAGGTTGAACACCCTGCCTAAGTCCATTTTAAAACAACGAAAGCAGAAGTACCACAGGTCGAACACCCTACCTAAGTCCACTTTAAAACAACGACAGTACAAGTACCACAGATTGAACACCCTGCCTAAGTCCACTTTAAAACAACGACAGTACAAGTACCACATGTTGAACACCCTGCCTAAGTCCATTTTAAAACAACGAAAGCAGAATTACCACAGGTCGAACACCCTGCCTAAGTCCACTTTAAAACAACGACAGTACAAGTACCACAGATTGAACACCCTACCTAAGTCCACTTTAAAATGCGAAGATTCATAAACCATGGGTTTAACCACTTCTGCAACAAAAAGGTTATCTTCAGTTATATTTTGCCCTGGCTTATGAATACGAGTACCTCCGAAACCAGTCGTAATGTCTGAAGTATCTCCAATACTTTCACACCCGTGATATACATAGCTCTACTGAGCATGAACCGTTCCGAATATTGAAAAGACGAAGGTATCAGGTACTAATGGTTCTGTTTCTGCTAGTTTTGTGTTTGTGTTGTATTATAGATTGATATCATCAACGCCACCTCTGTAGCCAGAGTACTGTACTATCCTGGATGGATATCCAAAATAGATTTGAGTTTAAATTCTTTGTCTAACAACTTTCAGGTCACATGATTTAATCTTTGCACTGCATAAAAACCTAACCATTATTATAACGTTTGATTAAATCTCACACACGTCAACGAATAAGCAACTTGAAAGTGGTACGCGACAAGTAAAATGAAAGATTAAAGGAGAAAATGTCTAGACTCGTATTTCAGTCCAATTCAACAGAAAATAAATATTAATAAACAAAAACTTAATGCGCAGTTTTATCAAATATTTCTCTCTCTCCTTTTTTTCTTTGGTCCTATGTTTTCAAGTGTCGATGATAAGGTAATGATGATTTGTATTTATGACAAAGCTACTAAGGTTATCTCACGGCGTCCTTAATTTCTGAGCTATTGGCCAGAGGAAAGGCACACCACCACCAACAACTGGCCACGGTAAGGAATTGACTGCTACTCATATAACGCACCTTCAGCCTAAAGTGTGGGGAATGTTTTGTAGGGATAGCACGGATTCGAATCTAACTCATCAGCATCAAAATTCAGAGCTCTACCACAGGGCCAACCCGCGCTCCTGTAAGGATGTAAATTCATATAACTAACGTCTTTGTGGATATAAATGCATAAAGTATTATTTTCAAAGTTGGTATGGAATGTGAAATGTCAGTGAAATGTCTTTACCTCTGTTTGTTTGTTATGAATTTCGCGCAAAGTTACACGAGGGCTATCTGCGCTAGCCGTCCCTACTTTAGCAGTGTAAGACTAGAGGGAAGGCAGCTAGTCATCACCACCCACCGCCAACTCTTGGGCTACTCTTTTACCAACGAATAGTGGGATCGACCGTCACATTATAACGCCCCCACGGCTGAAATGAAACGTCGAGCATGTTTGGTGGAACGGGTATTCAAACCCGCGACCCGCAGATTGCGAGTCGAGCGCCCTCACCACCTGGCCATACGGGGTCTTTATTTCTAAAACTTGAATCTACGAGATTCATTTCACCAGTTCTTTATCCGAAACTGGAATGTTATATACTGTTGTTGTTATGTTTAGTTTTAGTCTGACAAAAACACGGGGATCAGTTATTTAATAACATTTGGTTAAAACTGGTTTCACATATAAGGACTTTACATTGAAAGAGTTAGTGTTTTAGGTTTCGAAATCATCTTTTCTACGTGGCACGGACTGCGAATTTAAAGGTTCGTGGTTTGGGTTTCGCTGCCACAAAAACATGTCCCGCGCTTTGGGATTGCGCATGCGCTAGAGCGGTGACGGTCAAAGTCCAGACAAGAGTAACTCAAGAATTTGCAGAGAGTGTTGTTGACTACCTGCCTCTTCATTTAATATAACAATTCAAACTTTTTGGGTGGCTATGAACATTGGGTAGCTTTGCGCGAAAATTCTAAAAGAAAATCAAACATACATACAATTTCAACACTTTTTTTAATAATATGCAATTTCCAACTCAATTTTGTGTTCTTGGATAAATGCATAAATTTATAGCCCAAACGAAAATAATATACGAATAATTGAACGACAAATCAGCTTTAATTATATATCTCCGCATTTCGAGATTTGTATGATAATTTATTAGAATATTGAATACAAGTCTAAAGAGGTTATAATTTCATTTTATAGGTCACTGGTTAGACTATATTTGGAGTATTGTGTTCAGTCTTGGGCTTCTTTACCTTAGGAAGGACATTCAGTTGTTGGAAAGGGGTTCAGAGGATGGTTTCTACAATGGTGCCTGGGATGGAGGGGTTGTCATATGAGGAGAGATTAAGATCTTTGAAATTGTTATCTGTTGATAAAAGAAGAGTTAGAGGGGATCTGATTGAGATGTTTAAGATCATAAAGAGAACTGATAGTGTTGATGCATCATCTTTTTTCATATTCAACGGTGAAAACAGTAGGACTAGGGGACACAAACATAAATTTTGGCAAGGTAGGAGTCATCTTCAGCTAAGACAGTTTTATTTTTCTAACAGGGTGGTTGGCGTTTGTAATGGGTTGCCTTCGGATGAGAAGGAGGAAGTTTGACAACTATATGAATGATAAGGGCCGGCTTTAAGATTTTTTTTTAATTTAAATTTATAATACTTTAGTTTAGAGAATGTGACAGCCGAGATGGACCAATAGATACCTTGTTGTCTCTAAACATTATGTTATGTTATTTAAATTACCGTTCTATTAAACTCTGGCTCAGAAATCGGTTTACTATAACGTATGAAGATATAGACATGTATATATTATGGTATATATATATATATATTATACGTGGGAAGTGTTGGTTATGTTTGTCATAAACCCAAACATAGTCACTAATTTTGGGAGTAAGAATGACAATATGATTATAATGTGGTTTTGATTTTAATGTGATAACATCGCTTATTCTTACAGCAGACACTATAAATTTCACTCAGACGAACACATACACACAACTACATATCATACGCCCTAAATAAACAAATGTTACTCTTCGAAGCCACAACGGATAAGTTTAATTCCATCAAACCCTAAGAGCTTCTCAACCAAATCTCAAATTTAAATCCGCAGGCGTCAGTATGAAATATTTTAATTAGCAAAGGAGCATACGTAAACTATACAGTGGACTATTAATTATTGAAGTTTTAATTAACTTACATGTACTTATTTTTGATTCAAACAGATGTATTTTGTTTTACGCTAGGATTCAATATATTTATGCAGACTTTAATTCTATAAATTTTATTGTGTGATTTTAGATCAACGCCACAATCGTAATTGCCTAAAATAGTAATTGCATTATTTCAAACCACTAAATTAATTCCATGACAAACTGAAAGTTCTATTTCGTCCTCCCTGCCAATATACGGGAAAAAACAACAACAAAGACAAATATAAAACTCTTTATCAAGTCTACGAGTAAACTAATGCAGTTTAATTTAACAGCCAGTGAATTTCGTTTCGGTGCATCATTAAATTCGCGCGCGTTCATTTCTTATTTTGTTTTCTTTGTGCAGACAAGAGTGTATCGCATTTTTATAAAGGTTCTTTGGTTATCTGACGATTTCAAGCTCGACTGGAGTAATAAAAATTACAGAAATTCTTACTTTTCGCATCAGAAATCCATTTCTGCTTAATTTATTTTGATTTTAAAGTCCTGTTTTCTAATTAGTCTACAAAACAAAACGTTGCTTTTTGTATTAATGATCTAAAAATGGTATTGTTTTCCGCCAGTGAGTTAAAAACGATGTAAAATGCATGACATACTACACGGAATTGGTACAGCTTATCCGAATTTGGAGGCAGGATTTGTAGCTTTAATTTCTTCAAAGCATATACTTGATCGTGTTACGGCAATCTCATGTTATATGTAAAGCAAAATTAATTTAATTTAATAAATAAATATCGCATAAAATTATGTTGCTAACTCAGAATTGCAATGCAAACATTTTTTTTTACACAAAAATCAAGTTAGTTCACAATGAAGTAATTGACAAACATGTCTTCCATCTGTGCATTTTAAATTATATTATTTCTCGTTTTATCTCGCGAAGTTCCAATACTCAATTGTTGTAGATATTTAGCTATTATCACAGGCATTCATCAGTCACGTTGACATGTAAATGTAACGTTATCACACCAACCAATTCTTGGTGGATGACTTTTTATCTACACATATGGGTACCTACTTATGTAATAAGCCCTCCTTATCAGACACTAGAAATGAGATTCAAGACTCGTGTCTTTACTCTTGAGATTCGATCTGAGACGAAACAGTTGTCTCTCTCACACTATTTATAATTAGTATCTATATAATCCACAAATGATTTGATTCGTTCTAAAAATAACATTTGTCTAGGGATGATAAACAAGAATTAAAGCACAGTTGAGTGACGTTAGTGAGATATAGGAAAACAAATCAAACCTAAAAGCAAATAACAAAGTAAAATATCGGTGAGGTACTTCGCTGTACGTCACAAGAATGTAACAATCTTTTTTTATCTGTTTCACTAACGCCTACTGTAAGAAGTTAGATAAATTGTATTAAACGTTCTTATTGTCAGTAGCAGCTACAAACCGTTTTTATGTAAACTCTCATCAATTTGAAATAATCAAATTCGTGGAAACACGTCGAGATTTCTGAAGGTAGTTTTCTTTGGCTAACACTGAAGTTACATTGAATACAGTTAGCTTTGTACGTCATGCAAACTAAAGTTACATGGAATACCGTTAGCTTTGTACGTCATGCAAACTAAAGTTACATGGAATACCGTTAGCTTTGTACGTCATGCAAACTAAAGTTACATGGAATACCGTTAGCTTTTTACGTCATGCAACAGTATATCCGATATGAAGTTAAATAGAATACCTAACATACCTTGAAATGCCCTCATGTTTGTACCTTATACCAATCTTACTGTGTAAGCTGCATCAGTCTACCCAATACCATGGCCACATACTTACTGTTTGCTCTCATCGTTACAATCGTGTGATATTTAATCATCATTGAACAACACTCGCTGTTATCATAAAATGAAGCCTTTCTTCTGTGATACTCATTTGTATTATTGGATTTGTATAGGCCGAAGTCAAAATCACTAATTTAGGCTTTGTTATTAAACTGTATGGGCCGAAGTCAAAATCACTAATTTAGGCTTTGTTATTAAACTGTATGGGCCAAAATCAAAATCAGTAGTTCAGGCTTTGTTACTAAACTGAATATCAATCCATCGTAGGAAACGTTACCACATGTGTATATAACACAGGTTACCACGTTATCCACACTATCGACATGGACTGGATTTATTAATTGTAACATTTGAAGCACTAAAACGATCTATTGATTATTTAATGTGGGATATTTCTCGCATCACTTCAATACAAAATGGGAACGCAGAGTATTGTACCATGTTTGACAAGCTACCACAATACACACGATTCGTGTGACTTCGATCAGACTGAAGCGTGCGTGGTACACGAGGAACATGTCCTTAAGCAGTGAATCGGCTGATATATGTGTGTGTGTTTATCTGCATGCAGCACTGGTTGCTAATAGGCTTAATTCTATTCTATACTGTACAAATGAAGCATAGACGTATGGATCCGAGTATAAATTATGAACTGAACAACGGTATCCTACTATTACTAAAACGTGGAAAAGTATATACATATGTATAAACATATAACTTCATTTCTAACTCTTGTTCCAGCTATATGAATATTATATATTCTACCGATAATGCAAGAGAACCGACAGAACAAAAACGATCTGAAAAAGAAATATTATTCATTGATTTTTTTTTTTACTGTTACTCTGAAAGAAGCTGTGACAGGATACTTTTTTTACACCTTTTAATATACTATTATAGAATTATACACCTTACTCCACCCCATTTTTAAAAACTATTTTTTTATAAAGTTTAAGCCTGATTCTTTCAGTTTAGAAGCTTAATTATTCTTTAATTATATTTAATAAAAACTCACCGACACTAGTTTTTAATGCGCAATCTAGTAAAATAATGGAATAATGAATTTTACATCTTAAAGTATTTAAGAATTAATAAAAAATATTTCAAAAAATCTTGAATAATTTAAACACAGCTCGAAGTATTTAAAATTATAAATATGTTGAAATGTCTCTTTGTTTTCATGCAAGACTAAATAAAACTTGAAATGCCTCAGAGAATCTTAATAACATAGAAAGAACTACTTCAATTAGTGGAATGGGAGATCTGTGATTGAAAAAGTGAAAATTAGGTCTTAAAATCAAATCTTTCAAACATTCTAAAGATTTTTAGAGGGATTTATAAAAAAAAGAAACGAAAAATTGCCATATATTGTATACTGGAAAGACGACTAGAAACTTAGAAAAATTGTTTTGGGTTTTTTGTTTTTCCATGAGACGCGATTTTCTTTTTTGCAGCTCACAGTTGAAAGAAGATTTTAGTGAAACCTATAGCAATCAGAGCCGGAATGTACAATAACTGGGGTAAGAGTTTCTTAAATATGAATTATTTGAACAATCAGAGCATTAGCGCAAGTTCTTTATCACGCTGTAACTACTTGAACAATCAGAGCATTAGCGAAACTTCTTTCTTACGCTGTAATTACTTGAACAATCAGAGCATTAGCGGAACTTCTTTCTTACGCTGTAACTACTTGAACAATCAGAGCATTAGCGGAAGTTCTTTCTTACGCTGTAACTACTTGAACAATCAGAGCATTAGCGGAACTTATTTCTTACGCTATAACTACTTGAACAATCAGAGAATTAGCGGAATTTCTTTTTTACGTTGCTGCCATCATTTCGCGGAATTTACTTTCTTACGCTGCAACTACTTGAACAATCAGAGCATTAGCGGAACTTCTTTCTTACGCTGCAACTACTTGAACAATCAGAGAATTAGCGGAATTTCTTTTTTACGTTGCTGCCATCATTTCGCGGAATTTACTTATTATTATTAATGATTCTACTGTACGTGTTCAATTTCTACCTATTAGAGCTTTTAATATGACTTCATGTGTTAAAATTTGCTTTCAAGAACTAATTATCTCTGTATTTTAGCAACGAAAATTCAAAACAAAACTATTATAATATGAATAATTATGTTCGTTTTTTCTTTGTTTTTGAATTTCGCGCAAAACTACCCGCTGGTCGTCCTCACTATAGAAATAATAGTAGACTAGAGGGAAGGCAGCTAGTTACCACCACCCACCGCCAAGTCTCGTGTTACTCTAATCTAATAGTGAGATTGAGTGCCAAATTATAACACCCCCATTGCTAAAAGGGCAAACATGATTGGTGATGAGCCATGCCAGACCCCGATCATGCTCACGAAACTAGTTGGAAAAACAAACGGTTATAATACCTTGTTTCTGTGTTCTATAATTACACCAATAGACTATCTATACTATGTAACTTTCTTTCAATAATAAACCGTCCAATACCGAACTAGACCGGCCTAAAAATATTAACAAGAGATGTTTGTTTTAGTTGACCCGGCATAATGTGTTAGAAAATTGTATAATTTATCCAATAGTTAGTTAAAGAAATTCCATATTGGGGCACGTAAACGTCTACAATTAGGAGTTATTTTCAGTCAGGTGGTTCTGTAGGCAGAGAAGATTAATGAAGAGTGATACTGCTTAGATACGATATACACGTATACCTATTTAAAAGGAGATTGGGCCGTTAATCACTGCAAAAGGGTATTATATTCTAAAAGAAAACAAAATCTCGAGTATTAATTAAAAATAATGTTTGTCATCAGTTGCTTCTAATGGAGAAGAAACCACAGGAAGAGAGCGTTCGAGTTTTTGAATCGTTTTGAGCATATCCAGGTAGCTTAATGAAACACTATTAAAATTAACTGGCATGGGTGTATATGTAAAGTCTATAACTCATTGTTGTTTTCTTAGTGCAAAGCTACTCAATTTAAGTCCTTAAACTGCTGTATGGGAAGTATATACATATAATTCTGAAATCATTTCGGAAGTCGGCGATATTGTCTATATTTCATAGAGATGGCGTCTTTAGATTCGATAGGTAGCATCAATGTAGACAGTGGGGTTAGTATTTGAGTTGACGGTTTTGCTCTAATGGTTAGTCAAGTGTAAAGACCCATTTACAGAATTTCTACGTCTATGAGATAACATCATTCCCATCACTGTAAAGGCTGCGTTAACGTAATAACGTAGCTCTGAGTTTACTCGGTAAGGCAAAAGGCTTTGAAAGTCACAGACTGTCATTAGTCTGGTGGTATAGATTTTTGATACCCAGAAAATAGGCCAATAACACCTTTCGGGAAGACACTAGTGTCGTGCGTCGCCACGAAAAAGGGAAAAACAGATAGACGTTTCAGGGAGGATTATTTTCATAGAATTTGACATTTTCATGTGCTGACAACAATCTGTCATTTTCCACCCAAAATACAATGAAACCATTTAGTGGTGCACGAGCTCTTTTAAATATTTAAAATCGTTATCTGATCTTTAAATATCGATTTGTCCGTTCATTTATATATCTTTATTTTGTTTCTTTATACAGAACTTTGACTTTATGATCGTGACTATTTTGTGCGGGAACATACACGTGAAACGACAACGCTACTGTAAGGCACAATTTATATAGGCGGAATGTATTGAAAAAAGTGAAAACGTGTGAAACGTTTTTTTGGTGGTAATACTGAAAAACAGAAAATAGGCATCGGTTAACCAAAAGACACTCATATTGATTAAAACTTCCTAAAACATTTTCATACTTCAAATGTACATCTTAGTAGTTGTTTATAATTGTTTGTTTGTTCGCTTGTTTTTGAATTTCGCGAAAAGCTACACGAGGGCTATCTGCGCTAGCCGTTCATAATTTAGCAGTGTAAGACTAGAGGGAAGGCAGCTAGTCATCATCACCCACCGACAGTGCCTTAACGCAGCACTGATTTGAGTAATAAAGCTAGAAACCTCAAAGGTTAAAGTAAAAACTTTTTACAATTGTCTGGAGTTTAAAGATTGTTTTATTTTTTCTAACTTTAGTACAGTGTTTATTCGGGAGGTAAAGAAGGTTGTCTGTCTGCCTGTGTATGCTTGTTTGGAGTAGTGACATCACAACTTTGTGAGAAACTAGCTGAATGAAATTCGATTCAATTATTTAGGATAACTCAGATGGACACCTCAAAGATAGTTAGCAGTTAGATAGCAGTCGGGTCAACGATAAAGTGACTGCTTATCCATTTTAAGTCTACCTTAGACCCACTGCTTATCCATTTTTGACCCGAACTGCTTATCTATTTTAAGTCTACCTTAGACCCAACGATAAAGCAAAAATGGATAAGCAGTAGGGTCTAAGGTAGACTTAAAATGGATAAGCAGTCGGGTCTAAGGTAGACTTAAAATGGATAAGCAGTCAGGTGAACGATAGAATTAAAATAGATAAGCAGTCGGATGAACAATAGAGTTAAAAATATAGTGAAAATGGATAAGCAATCGGGTCAATGATAAAGTTAGAATTGATAAGCAGTCGGGCCAACGATAGAGTTAAAATTTATAAGCAGTCGGGCCAACGATAGAGTTAAAATTGGTAAGCAGTCTGATTAAAGATAGGGTTAAAATTAATAAGTAGTCGGGTGCAATGCTTAAGTTTGGCAGCCATATCATTCTGTTACTATGTGAAGCCAATCTCATAAGAAAGTGGGTTTTGATACCACCGTATAACCGTCCTTATTATGTAAAACTGGACGGAGAATTACACGTCATTCTTACTGGTACATTTGCTACTACTATATGTATATATATAACTATCTTTAAGTAAACGAACTAAAGTTTTAGATTGAATAACAAAGTTATCTTTAGGAAGTGCTATGTATTTCAGTTCGGTGCATTCAGTGATGATAATAGGAATTTTTGAAATACCACTTAAACTTTCAAAGAGCCATAAAAGTACATACAGTTTCATGAGTTGTGTTACGATTAAATAAATAAATTCGAGAAGCTTCTATAAAATTTAATACCCCTCGCTTCTGTTTACAACAATTCTAAAACATATGATCACAAATTAATCTTTACTTTCTGCATCACATCGGGCTAAAGTTTACTGTAAAGTTATACAAGACTTAACCCGAGGAACTAATTTCTACATCCTCAACCATATGATCACAAATTAATCTTTACTTTCTGCATCACGTCGGGCTAAAGTTTACTGTAAAGTGATACAAGACTTAACCCGAGGAACTAATTTCTACATCCTCAACCATATGATCACAAATTAATTTTTACTTTCTGCATCACATCGAGCTAAAGTTTACTGTAAAGTTATGCAAGACTTAACCCGAGGAACTAATTTCCACATCCTCATCTTTTTCACTAATGTATTATACAAGTAGTTGCAAATGTAAACTTATTTCTTGCTAGACAATAGCTTCAAAGCTAACTAAAGTTCGGGTTTCGATACTCACCTGGAGACAACACACTTAGATTTTTGTGTAGTAGAGCGATCAATAACAAAAAATAATGCAAAGTTAACACTTAATCAATAATCGGAAATACAAGTTTTGTAAGATACTCTCGTCTTACGTTGACATCGATGCATACCAGTGAGTAGCGAAAACGCCCAGTAATAGCAAGCTTCAAGTGGAATAATTCTGATTTTTAATAGTTTCGGTTCTTTGACTGATCTTTACTGTTGTTTTGTTTGTTTTAGTGCAAAGTTGCAAATTGAGCTATCTGCGATCTGTATATTGCAGGAACCCAAACCCCTGATTTTTAGCGTTGTAAGTTCGTAAGCTTACCGCTGATCAACAGTGAGAAAATCTTTGTTGAAAAAAACCCAAAGCTAATGGGTTTTATTCGCTGAAGATAATCCATTAGCTTTGGAGTTGGCAACCAAGAATTAAACTTAATGTATAGCTAAGGGCTAAAAATAGGCTGTTTACAATTTTCTACGACACTTATCCCTATTTTTTGTAGCGACATTTGCTTATTTTCCACCTGATACCAGCAGCTATAACTGATAAAATATACCCTATTGTTTGATCTCTTCTGTGTACCACGAAACGATCTGACTCTATTTTCAAAAGCCAAAAGGTACCAAAAAAGTCAATTTGTCACACAAAGAGACACACGTACAAACAGCGAGCAGGTACAGTGACACAGGTTTAGTTACTACACGAGAAGGAAGGGGCAATATGTGTTGAAAATGTTCCATGTGTAACGCTATGGAGAAAGGAGTTCGGGTTGCGTGCAGCACGTTGTACTTACATAACAAACAGTATAAAAAAACGCTGCGTAATGCGTTTCATAAAATGAAAGAAAGGGGGAACGCTGAAGGCTAGGGTATAATTCAAAGTAATATTTTCACCAGGAAACAGCCGTTTCATCTTCTTCCAAACCATTTTTATATATGTTAGTGTGTTACAAATATTCGCATTAGAAGACTGTTTCGTGGATGTTTAGCTGTTTGTTTTGTCCCGAGGCTTAGATAGATTGGATATTCTTGTTGAAGCTTACATTTTATTTTTTTCGGTTCGTCTATTGCAGCAACATGTATGTGTCAACTATTGTGTACAAGAATAGAAACGAGATATTCCATAAAATGAACATTACAAAGTTCACTTTGGAAATAAATCGGTTTCTTTCCGTCTAGTGTTAGTCTTAGGTTTTATTTTTTATTTTTTTCTGGCTTTCCTTGTAAGTCACAGGATTTGCAGGCAGAGAGCGCTGGCGTCGTCCATCCAGAGGGAAACATCCGGATTAAAGTGACGAAATGTGGCCTTCTCTGGTTTTCGGAGAAAGACAACAGATGCTAACAATGCTAACTTGTTTTGTAATTTGCCAGGTCTGGACATTGGCTGACCAAGACAGTAATCAAACCGTCATTTCTGGAGACTGGCAGAAGACAAAACCAAGTAAACAAGGGATTTATTTTGTTTCAGAAGTGGCGCAAGTTAACCCAATAAGGACGATTTGTCACACTTAATCCTGGCATTGGTAAACGTACGCTGCTGTGTGTTGATCCTCAAGACTTCACTTGGTGAGAAAGGAAATATTTTCTTCCACTGTTCATCTCGCTACAAGAGGTTTTTCACTGTAGCCAGATCTAGTTGACTCAAATGATAATTCGATCCCATTCATCATTCACTGTTTTAGACAAAAATCGGCTGTTGTTTTCTTGGTTGTAAAGCTTGCGACATACTTTAGGATAAATAGGAATTAGGTAATGTTCACATAGGTAGGAACGATCACACGTGACTACTGTTCAACAGATAAACTCGGGTTCATTCTGTTTACTACCACCTTAATCCTTACTTTAGAATTGTTCGTTTTTTAAACAATAAGTTTTTGTTTTGTTTTAGGGTAATTATTAATTATCATTAGATAATGAGTTTCTTCAGTTGAACATAACGTACTTCGTCAAATAGAAACTAAAAAAAAGTATTTTTTTTTCAATCCAGCAAGCGAATCAGTATTAAGATGGATTAATAAATACAGAGATGCATGACTATTGGTATATTTGTTGTTTTCAAAACTTTTCTGAATCATGATTAGTATCTCTGTACACATACCTTCGTTTTCGAATAATAGATGTTCATCTGGGTCAAATAGTTACCCGCCTCTTTTGGACAATTAATAATTAGAGAGAGAGAGAGAAAAAAAATGAAAACATGGTCACTCAAATCAATGAGCTATAAGCTTGTACAATCATGGAATGGAGTATTCGTCTCCCAGGTGCATTCTTATATCTCCATATTTATAATACAGCCACTAGTTAGTTATGCGATCGATACTAGGTTAGCTGAGAACTACTTTGGAGCTCTCAGTAGCTTAGTGCTCTAGCATAAAGCCTGTACACTAATAACTAATCTTTGTTACCCGCTAATCTTGACAGCAATGATGAATAACCACGTAGTCGTTACCTGAGCATCGTGTCTCCAGGGTTACTATAGGAAGGTTCTCAGTAAAACAGATTTACAGGAGAAATTATCACTGAATCAGGCTTTTGTCGGCTCTAATACATCACAGATCCTTTTCTTCCAGTTTTATCTTTGCCTTTTTGCACTAATGTTATTCCTTGTAAATGGCTTTTATTGGCATTTTCAGTTTTAAGCTATTGTTCTTACACAATACTCAAACATGAATTCTTATACAATATTCAAACATGATTTCTTATACAGTACTCAAACATGATTACTTATACAATACTCAAACATGAATTCTTATACAATATTCAAACATGATTTCTTATACAGTACTCAAACATGATTTCTTATACAATATTCAAACATGATTTCTTATACAATACTCAAACATGAATTCTTATACAATATTCAAACATGATTTCTTATACAGTACTCAAACATGATTTCTTATACAATATTCAAACATGATTTCTTATACAATACTCAAACATGAATTCTTATACAATATTCAAACATGATTTCTTATACAGTACTCAAACATGATTTCTTATACAGTACTCAAACATGATTTCTTATACAATATTCAAACATGATTTCTTATACAGTACTCAAACATGATTATTTATACAATATTCAAACATGATTTTCTTATACAAGGACCGCCCAAAAATGGACAGTGATTATAAAAAATTTTATATCCCCCATAAAAAAAGAAATCCTTCTCTCTTACCCCAATAATTTATTTTGTGTTTCGAAATTTATAATTCAATAAACGTATTTTGGATTGCTTGAAACAGATTTAATTCATGTAATTAGTCATAATTATCAAACCTATTCTTTATAGTATTTTATGTCTTCATTATCCAAAGGTTTATACATTTTTTTTTCCTATATGGTTTATCAAAATGAAGGTATGTCGTAATACTTCTTGCTAAATTATCCCATTGAAGTACCATACGGAAACCCAAATTTTTAAACCTCCAGGAAAGACATATCTACTAACATGAAGAATTGTTTCAAGTGAATAAATGTACCCACGGCAGTTGTGCGCCATTGTGTTGCTTGTATAATCGGCATTATAAACCACACTTAAAAACATATTTAAGGAGTATGAAATATCTTCAGATTTCTTTATTTATAAAAATATTCTTAACGTTCATATGCTCCCGAAAAAAAAAAAGTTCCGTCATTCGCGATTAATGTGTAAAATACTAGTTATTTATTTGTTTGCGAATCTCTTTTCCACACCAACATATGAATGTCAATGAAGAAAAGATAGCGTAAAAGCCTAATCTATTCTTTGATTCGCTACTTCCGCTGAAGCAGACTAGTTTCGCCGAGTTTACGGCTCATCAACACTGCTTGGAAGAGCGAAGCAAATAAACAAAGTAGGCCTAATACAGTGGTGTTATTAGTGATGAGTGAAGGACTATACATGAAAACAAAATAAATAGAATTAAACACTGGTTATATACTATTTGATTACACTTATGCATAAAATAAGGAAACTGTAATTGAATAAACGTTTTCGCCCCCATTGGCTCAACGATATGACTACGCAGTTACAACGCTAAAAACCGGATTTCGATGCTCTTAGTGGGCACAACACAGATAACCCATTGTGTAGATTTGTACTTAACTGCAAACAAACAGAAATAAACGTTTTTCCCTTGGTATATAAAAGTACTTTTTACCAGATGACGCAGCTATGGAAAGCACAAGACCCCCAGTGGCACAGCGGTATGTCTGTGGACTTACACTACAACGCTAGAATCTAGGTTTCGATACCCGTGGTGGCCTGAGCACATATAGCCCACTGTATTGCTTTGTGCTTAACTTCAAACAAACTATGAAAAGCACAAAATAGTATTGCCATCGGCAAAACCGTCCTTAACTTAAATCCAGTAAACATTAAAGGTGAACTTAACTTTAAACTTTCAATGTATCTTTAATTTTGTTTCGTGTAAGCCCTCCTTCGGTGGATCAGCGGTTGACTTTAGGGCTTATAACGCTAAAAGTTTGAGTTAAATCCTTGCATGGCCACAGCACATACAGCCCATTGCACAACTCTGCGCTTAAATGCAAAAATCACGTGAACTATTCTGCCTCAGTGGAACATATTGGTCTAATAAACAGTATATGAAGGTTGAAATAGAAATACGTTATTACTTGTAATAGTAATAGGTTATACGTGGAGAAAACGTAGTTTCAAATTCAATGTTTTTCCTTACTGTAAAACGATTTCATGGTTACTTTCATGCATAAAGTATTAATATCATAATGATATCATGCAACATTAACCTGAAACTGTTACTTTAATATTTTAAAATTTGAGTAGTGTCACACATATACTACTAATTAGTAGAAATAAATCAGTTATCAAGACTAATGTACAGAAATTACGAAACATAATCATATTAATAAAAGCATGCACTTTCTCGTGTTCTCTCGATTAAGCGTAGGGTACAGTAGCGACATCTTTAGGATATCATTTATCAATAGGATTAAATATTAATATTTCTATAAAAAAAATGTTTTGTATTCTCAGAAAGTTTACTTTTAAAACTACTCACATTTTGTGCTTTTAATGCATCATTGAAAACACTCAGGACGTTTCATTGGTCAATAGCGGAATAGATTTTAATAGTTAATGACGATTTGTAGTTTTGTTGCAACAAACGTTTTATATAAGGAAATCTAGAGAAGAGCGACTTACGATTGGATAATAGAATTCTAAGCGTTCTTTCTTACTTCACCTGAGTAATGACAAAAGTTGATTCTACGAGCTACATGTCTGAAAGATCAAAGAGTTATGTAGTGTGGTATTGTATAAGTATTATATACCATATTTATACCTTCAATAGAACTGATATGAATACTCTTCGAACTAAGTGTTAATGAAAAATTAAATTATTAATTTCACTTCTATTAACTATCGCTTTTTTCTATGCAACAACATGTTAATATTTGTGAAAACCACTTTATACAACCAGTCGACATTACATGCCTCTCAGTGGCAAAAATCCGGAGTTCCATTCTTCGCGATAGACAGAGTGCAACTAGCCTATTGTGTAGCGTTGCACTAAGAAAACAAATACGTTAAGTTTTCATCAGTACGAAAAAAATACTAATAGCCATAAAAGTATTTTCGATGTGTATTGAAATACTTAGATCCTAATTCAAAGCATTGATATTTCTAGGTTTATTAGTTTCTAAACTTCGGTAATATACAGATATGTGTTTATGTTTGACAGAGGTATCCGATGTGTTTATGTTTGACAGAGGTATCCGATGTGTTTATGTTTGACAGCCATATTTGTCTAAAACAAACTGATAGAAAACATCTTTTTAGCAATATTCTGTTTTACTTTCGTGTGTTTGTTGTGAGTTATTGGTGTATTTTGTACGCTTTACGGAGCTTTTATTACTTAGGTAAAGGCAGTGTTTGCAGGTACCGCCCTTTGTACTCGAAATACTTGTTATACTCCTGCTTTAATTATTAATTTAGCATTTTTGTTCCAATTCTCTGTCTCGCCCAACAGTTTCATTTTTCAAATACACTTTGAAAGTCCTCCTTCACCTGATGAAGTTACATTTTTATTCCTTTTTTTTTGTATTATACTTACATCATTAATTAGTTTGATTTAAATCTATGTTACTCGTGTTGTATTATGTTCAAGCTAGTAACTCTTAATTTTGCCAGAAAAAAAGTTAACGGATAGACCACGCCTTTGTACATACATACATAGAGGGAAAACATTCAAGTTAGCAGAGACTTCAAAACGTCCATGAATGCCGAGACTAGCCAGGAAATATTGATTTTAAATTTCCAATATTCAACCCTGAAACATTATTAATGTATCCTACTTCAAATATAGATATGCCAAATAACATACCTTATTTCAAATAAAAAATATGTCAGTGAATTAGAAATTTGGTTCGTGTTATACATGTTTGAATACATAATAATGTTAGAAGTATAGGTAATAACAGTATGAGAATATGTTTGAATACATAATAATGTTAGAGGTATAGGTAATAACAGTATGAAAATATTGCAACGCTAGAGGGTTTAAAAATTTGGTTCGTGTTATACATGTTTGAATACATAATAATGTTAGAGGTATAGGTAATAACAATATGAGAATATTGCAACGCTAGAGGGTTTAGAAATTTGGTTCGTGTTATACATGTTTGAATACATAATAATGTTAGAGGTATAGGTAATAACAATATGAGAATATTGCAACGCTAGAGGGTTTAGAAATTTGGTTCGTGTTATACATGTTTGAATACATAATAATGTTAGAGGTATAGGTAATAACAATATGAGAATATTGCAACGCTAGAGGGTTTTGAAAATTTTATATTACCACACGTGGTAACGATTAGTAACAAAGATAATTAAATTTTGAGTACGAGAAATATGGTAACTCACACTTATCATAAGTGCCAAGTAAGCTGAAATTAAACATTCCGTGCCACTAAGAGAACAGAGCACGTTCGATTTTAGGCTAACAGCGTCGTTAGGTGAAACGTTGGCCCGACATGGCTAGGTGGTTAGGGCGCTTGACTCGTTAGGTGAAACGTTGGCCCGGCATGACTACGTGGTTAGGGCGCTTGACTCGCAATCGAATCCCCGTCCCACGAAATATGCTCGCCCTTTCAGCCTTGGAGGCGTTATAATGTGATGGTAAATCACAATATTCGTTGGTAAAGAAGTAGCCCAAGAGTTGGAGGTGGGTGGTGATAACTAGCTGCCTTCTCCCTAGTCTATCACTGCTAAATTAGAGATGGCTAGAGCAGGTAGCCCTCGTGTGGCTTTGCACGAAATTCAAAACAAACCAAACCAAAGATAAACATGTATAGGAGTGTATTCTGTAACGTATTTTTAAATAAACAGTTTGCTTAAAAAACTATACATCTTCATGAAGGGATTAAATCTGAACTTTATTGCAAATTTTGCCGAATTGGGAAGACGAGTTAAGTCATTTATGTTACAGAAGATATGGAAATAACAGTGCACGCTGTAGCGTACGTAGCATGCTAAAACATGTTACAGAAGATATAGAAATAACAGTGCACGCTGTAGCGTACGTAGCATGCTAAAACAATTTGAGC
>NW_013669144.1:96407-99108 GCF_000517525.1 Limulus polyphemus
ATGTTACAGAAGATATGGAAATAACAGTGCACGCTGTAGCGTACGTAGCATGCTAAAACAATTTGAGCCTGTTTGCTCCTTTTCTTTTTTCTTTAACATTTATCTTTTGACCGATCGGTTACTTTAGAATTGTGGTTATGATTTAAACAATATGTATATGTTGAACCCTCTAAATCACGTATACATGAAAGTCTATACATGAAATATATACATATATAACCCTCTATACATGAAAGTCTATATGTACGTGTGTGTGTGTGAAGGCTGTATGATGAGTCAAGGGAGCCCCGTAGCAATGCCGTATATGTTGAACCCTCTAAATCACGTATACATGAAGTCTATATGTACGTGTGTGTGTGTGTGTGTGAAGGCTGTATGATGAGTCAAGGGAGCCCCGTAGCAATGCCGTGGCTGCTATGGTGGTATGCACGCCACTGGATGCAGGGTTTCCTGCTACTAGTTGTGTTTTACCTGTTGGAAGTTCAATTTAAGACCAGTTTTATGGATAAGCCACAAATGTATATATATATATGATTTATCAATAAATACGTGTGTCAGAACGCTGCACAAGGAATTTCTAGTAAATACACTGGTAACAGTTAACCTGAAATCTGAACAGTTACTGTCCTTCTATACAGTAAAGATTTCCTGCCATTAATATTTTGTTCGGCCATATTGTAGTTTTTTTCTGTGGAAAACGTTAACGATCAGAAAAAAAAATAACCACTCAATTACTGAAAACACACACACACACACACATATAAAACAGATCAAAATACTTCATTCAAATCCTAAATGTTTAAATCGCGAAATTGTTAGAATGAGATCAACGTTTTTAGTATAATGGGTTTAGTCCCAAGAAATAATTTCGTTGTCAGTTAAATTAAACATATGCATGTCTACCACTCAAGATGATTGTTGCCCTAAATGATATTTTACATTGTCCGTAAAAATCCAGAGCTTATAATGCCGTTAGTTGTTGGAACTTGGTGACTGAATGACATGGTATAATAATAATCTTAAAAATAACAATATTTCTGCCTGATAACATGACTCCAAAAAATTATAATGATAACCTAATGGTTTCTGTCAACAAAATCTTGGTACCAGGGCTATCAAAACAAGTATGGATTTATCATTGATGACGCATTTTCAAGTAATAGAAATAAATGTACCTTTGAAAGACACGAAACATAAATGTTTTGAAAGATTCATATTAAACTACAAAATACTTACGGAGGAGATTGGTTTCCAATTTCAACATGTTCGTTTCTTGTTTTTGTATTTGGTGTGAGAGCTTAAAATATTCATATTCAAAGCATTTACAAGTAAGTGTGGTTTCCAATTTCAGCAGAGAATCCTACTACATAGCTACTTTTATTGTGGTAGCTTAAAACTTTCATATTCGAAGCTTTTACAAGTAAGTGTGGTTTCTAATTTCGAAAGAGAATCCTGGATGCGTAGCTATTTTGGTGTGATAGAGCTTAAAACGTTCATATTCGAAGCTTTTACAAGTAAATGTGGTTTCCAATTTCAACAGAGTATTCTACTACGTAGCTTTATTTGTGTAGTAACTTGAAACATTAATATTCAAGGCATTTATAAATAAGTGTGGTTTACAGTTTTGAAAGAGAATCCTGGTTGCGTAGCTATTTTGGTGTGATAGAGCTTAACACGTTCATATTCAAAGCATTTACAAGTAAATGTGGTTTCCAATTTCAACAGGAGATCCTACTACGTAGCTTTATTGGTGTAGTAACTTGAAACACTAATATTCAGGGCATTTATAAATAAGTGTGGTTTGAAGTTTCAACAAGAAATCCTACTACGTAGCTATTTGTAGTATGGTAGCTTGAAACATCCATATTCAAAATATTTACGAACATCTTTTAATAAAAACATACGTGAGAATGTTTTCAAATTAATATAATTATTCTAAGTCAATATTATATTAATAACATGCTAGTTTGGTCAGGAAATGACACTTTATGGCCCTTCCTTGACTTTTTCTTGAAAAAAAAAGGTGATATTTCATCAAAAAACTATCTACACTCCAAAACCTTATCTGGTTGGTGCTTAAATCACTGATGTTCTTCATTTAAAATATACCTCGTTATATACTCTGACTTTCAATCATTACCTCTTTTTGTCTCTAAGAATTAATTCTATATCTATATACTTGAGTATTCGGAACTGTTAAAAATTTCTTTTATACTCAAGTTTCTAAAAACAATCTTCTTGAGTACCTTGAGGTATTTCAATTATTCACCACATCTATTTTTATTTATTTTTTATCTAAAACAAACTTTAGACGTTATCTTCCACTAAGAAATGTACTATTTTAGTGACGACTTCCACTCAGCGACCCTATTTAACATTCTGTGGCCTTTATATATTATATTAATTATAAATCTGTAGTCTTGTCACAGTTTTTAATAAAATTATTTAAGTCATATATAGATTTTATAGCATTAATATTAACTTGCCAATACTTTGTGGGTAACTTAAGTTGTTCACTTAATGTACATACATTACTAATAAAAATCTATATTTAATCAATATTAACTTGCCAGTATTTTGTCGGTAACTTAAGTTGTTCGCTTAATGTACATACATTACTAATAAAAATCTATATTTAATTAATATTAAGATGCCAGTACTTTGTGGGTAACTTAAGTTGTTCACTTAATGTACATACATT
>NW_013669144.1:100108-108488 GCF_000517525.1 Limulus polyphemus
TATTTAATCAATATTAACTTGCCAATATTTTGTCGGTAACTTAAGTTGTTCGCTTAATGTACATACATTACTAATAAAAATCTATATTTAATTAATATTAACTTGCCAGTATTTTGTCGGTAACTTAAGTTGTTCGCTTAATGTACATACATTACTAATAAAAATCTATATTTAATCAATATTAACTTGCCAATATTTTGTCGGTAACTTAAGTTGTTCGCTTAATGTACATACATTACTAATAAAAAATCTATATTTAATTAATATTAACTTGCCAATACTTTGTGGGTAACTTAAGTTGTTCACTTAATGTACATAATTTACTAATAAAAATCTATACTTAATTAATATCAACTTCAGATCAGAAAAATCTGCTTACTCAGGGCGAAACTTAAAAACATCTTGGAAAACAGTATAACCAGTTAAATAGATTTTTATTACGTTTCTATAGAAAACGATTAGAATGTATTTTTTCATTAGCTGAATACCTTCACTGTTAACGATATTCTCTGCTGTAATCCCAATTAATATGCTAATTGAGCTCCCTACCTTCTATTTGTAAAATTCTATACTGGTATCTGTATTAGTGTTTAACCACGTATATATATATATACATATTAATTTCAGCTTTTACTACTACAATGGGTCTGGAATGGTAACGTCAGGGGGTAAGGTTCCCTTACTTAACCCTAATGGTAGGATCTTATTTATTTTCTTCTTGATGTTAATATTTACTTAACTGTTAAAATAATATATTTACTTATATATATATATATATATATATTTATAGATTTCTAGCTAAAATTCTAGAATATTGTTGTATCCTGGCTTCAGTACGTTTTCTAGCACAAACAATAAACCAACTTGTCAAGTCAAGCAGAACATACTGGTTTTTCGTTGTATACTGGCTTCAGTACGTTTTCTAGCACAAACAATAAACCATCTTGTCAAGTCAAGCAGAACATTTTGGTTTTTCGTTGTATTCTGGCTTCAGTACGTTTCCAAGCACAAATAATAAACCATCTTGTCAAGTCAATCAGAACATACTGGTTTTTCGTTGTATTCTGGCTTCAGTACGTTTTCTAGCACAAATAGTAAACCATCTTGTCAAGTCAAGCAGAACGTATTGGTTTTCTTTGTGCCACGTAAGAAGTGCCTTCTGTCCATTACTTATCAAGCAACAAAGGGTTGAGAATTTTAGTAGTGATTGCCCAGCTCCTTCGCACATATAGTGATTAATGAATTCTCATACCACAGTTTCTCTACAGTTAGAACCTCCTTATGTTACTGGTAACTGACAAGGATTTGCGGTGGGGTTGTTTAACTCAATTACAGTGACCTAAAATCAACTATATACATACAGAATAAGCTGAGGTACCCGTCCTTTGTACGGGTTATGAACTTAAAAAAATGGAGGTGGGTGCTATGATAAATAAAACAAAATCCTAGCTTTCACACAATTTATTTATAACATGGCATATTGTTACAGTATACATTATTAGTTCACCAAACGTTTTCTGTAACCCTTAAGAATTCAATACGTATATACTTAAAACATGGTATACACTGTGCGATGATTAGGATGACTTGGTAGGAAGAGGTAGCGATGAAAGTAGTGGCGGTAGGATTGCCCGCTTTCAACACCCAGTTCTTAATGTCCTTCCACAGTGTTTTACGTTATCAATTAATAGACTCTCATTGCCAGCAGAAGTGTCTTACGAGCAAAAGTTGAAAGGTATCGGGTCAAAGGGGGAAGTTGGTATAACTAAAAAGATCTAGCTCTTCATATGAGCCTTGTGGTGGCTGTTGGAGAAGAAACTTCGGCTAAGTTTACGTATTATTGCAATAATGGGGACCGTTTTGTCATTGCATTCCTCCAAAGAGAGTGTTAGCGCACTCTCTGAGATATATATAAGACGTTTGTGTGCCTTCCCCCATACTGTGTGTATGTAATGTTATAGAAAATTTAATAAAGCTTATTTCCGGTGTAAGGACATGGCATGAAGATAATGTTAACTTACGTCAAAGATAATAAATGCTCAATAACAGTAATAATGAGAGGGGGTGCCAACCCATCATTAACATGTCCCTGATTCCAAACTGTCATCCCACAAAGTTTGGTTAAGATTGATCCAGCGACCTAGGAGTAGTCAGATAACGTACAGACAGACACACACATTTTTGTTCCTTATACATACAGATAAAAATTAAGAGGATGTATGTATATATAAGAAAAGGAGTTGTTAAGTTGAGTCCAGTCCTCTATACAGTTTATACATTTTAAAACAAAGGAAGAAAACTGAAAAAAATCAACTATTAGAGTAATATATATTTACTTACATATGATTCAAACGTATTTGTCCTTGCACAAACCATTGAAACACATACAATGTTTTGTATTGACTTTTGTTATGGGTTTTGGCCAAGTGCTAGTATTCTATCAAATCACAACTTCGTGGTCTGCGTGATCTATGGGTTCTGGCCGAGTGTTAGCATTCTATGAAATCACAACTTTGTTGTCTGCGTGATCTATGGGTTCTGGTCGAGTGTTAGCATTCTATGAAATCACAACTTTGTGGTCTGCGTGATCTATGGGTTCTGGCCGAGTGTTAGCATTCTATGAAATCACAACTTTGTGGTCTGCGTGATCTATGGGTTCTGGCCGAGTGTTAATATTCTATGAAATCACAACTTTGTGGTCTGCGTGATCTATGGGTTCTGGCCGAGTGTTAGTATTCTGTCAAATGACAATTTCGTAGTCTACGTGATCTATGGGTTCTGGCCGAGTGTTAGCATTCTATGAAATCACAACTTTGTGGTCTGCGTGATCTATGGGCTCTGGCCGAGTGTTAGTATTCTGTCAAATGACAATTTCGTAGTCTATGTGATCTATGGGTTCTGGCCGAGTGTTAACATTCTATGAAATCACAACTTCGTGGTCTCCGTGGTCTATGTGTTCTGGCCGAGTGTTAGTATTCTGTCACATCTCAACATCAAAGTCTGCATGATGTAGGTTTGAGTCAAGTGTTAGAATTTTATTACATTTCAACATCGCGGACTACATGACATATGAGTTCTGCCTGAATTTCTGTATTCTATGTATCACAACATCGCGATATAAAAAAGTACAGCATATATTTGATTTTAAATGACGACTCTAACTAATTTGGAAGACGATGAAATGTCTGAGATTCATTTCAAACTTTAGAATGCATACTGCATATTGGATGTAGTGTCACTGTGCGTTTTTACATAACTTCTATTCTGATGTAAATTTTCCAATGAACGCTTTGACAGATGTTTTTATCGAACTATGACCCATTAAAAGGCAATGTAATTATGATTTTTGGTTATCTCCGTTTCCGGCTTGTTTATTGTTAAACACAAGGTTAAACAATAGGCTATTGTGCTCTACCCACCGCGGTACACGTACTGTTATATCTCTGCAAAGTTTTCTGTTTCCCGGAAAGTCAACGATAACTTTACGGACATACAACGATGACATCTAAGGTTCGATTCCCCCTCGGAACACATAATACGGGTGGTCTGTCGTGTAGCTTGGCACTAGGAAAACAACAACAACAAAGTATTTCAGTTTTATTATCTACTGAAGATCCCAATAATGTGTTTGGGAAAACTATGTTAGTGATATATTGATTCTATTTTCTTGAATCCAATACGGTTGATAATCTAGAAATCGCTCCTCAGTGGCTCAGTGGTAAGTCTGAAAGCTTATAGCGCTAAAAATCGGGTTTCGATACCAGCGTTGGGCACGGCACTGCTAGTCTATTGTGGATATTCTTGCTTAACAACAAATAAACAATTATTTCTTTAAAAAAAGCAATTCAATAAGTGTTCTTCTCATCACTTTGGTAATTCTAATTCTGCACTCTCATTAAAAAAAAAACAAATATTAAGAGAAAATCTTACCTGAAATATTAGTAAGTTATCAGGTTGGTCTTATTAGCCCATAACGTAGTAAGATGTAGGTCCTTAAGCAGTCAGTCGGTGTATTTTTTCAATCACTTGACTAGCAAGAAACATACTGAACTTACACACCAACTGGTTTTGACGCAGCTGACTGGAGTTCGTTTGCGCTCTCGACTCTTATCCGATGAAATCATGCACAGTTCAACTAGCGTCAGGACTGACGTTAAGCAGCTCATCTTTCTAAAGCGACACCTGCAGGTACAACCATTAAACTTGGTACAGACTACCTGTTTAACAGGAGCAAGACGTAAATCTACTACTGCATATATAACAGTGCTGGAAAGATATATCAGCAGATTGTAAAGCATATATACTGAGATATAACAGATACTCTAGATCAAGTGGTATATTTTCTTCTTTATTTGAATTATTATAATAATTAGCTCCTTTTCTTACGTCAAATAATTCCACTGACTTGTCTATGTATAATATTAACGAATACAAAGTATTTAGGATGCATTGTGTTTCGATTTTTTAGTGACGAGCGTGGCCTACTGGTTAGCATGCTTAAGTAAAATTCGGAAGATTCATTGTTCGAGGACTGTTGTAACAGTGAGGTCGGGGAAGGGGTTATACGAGTGAAGGTTAAATCCCATAATTCGGTCAGCAGGAGTGGCCTAGGAGCTGGTCATGGGTGTTTTTGACCAATTATCTTCCCTCTAGTCTATCTATTCGAAATTATAAGGGGCTACGCCCAGATAGCCCTTAATATATATAACTTTGCACGAAAATTCTGAGAAAAATGGTGCTTATTTGTATAATCAATTTCTTAGAGCTGACTAAACAGTTTATTTGTTTAATCGTATTTTAAATAGATGAAAACGTTAAGAAATTAGCAGATCTAATATATTTATAGTTAAGAAAAAAGTCTTAAAACACTGGTTAAAATATAATCATTTTTAAAAAAAACCTCTTCTTCAAGTAGACGCAATTGTTTAATAGCTACTATATGACGAATAGCGTTTGCTCGAAACATCATAAAAATTTTATTTCATTTTAACGGAGGTTTTAAAACAATTTCTTCTTGAACCTGAACACTTTATTTCCTGTTTTCACTAACTCGTATTGTTTTAAACATGTTTTCTTTAACGGATTTCTACTTTGGTAAACAATAAATTAATCGTTATGAAAGCATCTTAAAATCACCCAAGAAATCTGAATAAGAAGTTCCTGCTTGTAAATCTACCACAGATCATAGATCATAGATCATAGTTTCCGAGATATGATGAGGACATTTATGATATTAATATATGTAAGAGCAAACTTTATGGGTAGAGCAATCTGCCTTAACTACTACTTTAAATCAACGAACTGGTCATTCAACGTTTCATAAAGGAGTAGAGCGCCGATAATAGGCTTACCACCATTAACTACACTCTCAACTGCTGAGCAGTAAAGAAGAGGCTGAATATTGGAGGTTTTTATTGATTAAAAAAAAATATAATGCTGGAAACAATGAACGTGACTGTCTGTTATTTTTTCGGCTTTTAAACGGGCTTATTTTTAAGTTGTTAAAGCCAATAAGTCTATTCTAAACTGGATATTATGTTTAAAGATTGAAAATATTTCATTTAGATTTATTAGAAAACAAAAACTGCCAAATAAAAATCATTTGATTTATCAAATAAATATTTCAAGAATCAATAAGCCTGTCAAATATATTTGATGTATACAAGCGTTAAAGAAATAGTCAAAGAAAATTTTAATAGATATTGCGATTATAACAAAATAAATGGTTTGCGTGACAGGATTGTGAATTTAGTGGTTCGTGGTTCGTGAGCCGTTGCCGCAAAAAACATGCCCTATACTTTGGTGCCATGGGTGCGTTAAAGAAGTGACTGTTGAATCCTACCGTTTCATCGGACAAAAGTAGCCCAAGCATTTGCAATGGGTGTTGTTAGCTAGGTGTCTTTGATTTTGCTTATCAAGTCAAACTTAAGAATGACAGCGGAGACACTCTTATGTAAGTATTGCTCAAAAGACGAAACAAAAGACACACTTATATTGCAAAATCATTCATTATTCTGAAGTAAAACCAAATCTAGAACGAAGAACAATAATTAATGTTGTACTTTTACAATAAAACAGAATCTCGACTGAATTCAAGTTATACTATAATAACAATTTCAAATGTAGTGCTGTTCTACTACAAACAAGTGGAAATCATCAATAGTCGCGGCACTTGAAATTCTTTTACGCAGGATTAGAGTAAATTAAACTATAAGACCTTGGGTGGTGTCAAATACATCAATCGAAAGAGCTCAAATCGTCAAGATGACGGAGTTATGAGCTAATAGATTGTACTTGAAAGAGCCTTTCTTTGAGCCGCTGCTAAAAATTGTAATAATTTCAGTAATGAAAAATATTTAAGTTTGCTACACGAACATAGTAATAACTGACATTGCGATACGTTCAAGTTTGGTTTGTTTCGAATTTCTCGCAAAGCTACACGAGGGTTATCAGCGCTAGTCGTCCTTAACTTAGCAGAGAATAACTAGAGGGAAGGCAGCTAGTCAGCACCACCAACCGCCAACTGTTGGGCTTCTCTTTTACCAGCGAATAGTGGGATTGACCGTCACGTTATAACGCCCCCACAGCTGAAAGAGCGAGCATGTTTGAGGACTTGTGCATCTAAATTTCGGGTTTCGTTATCCGTGGTTCGCAAAGCACAGATAATCTATTGCGTAGGTTTCTGTTGAACCACAAATAAATAAATAAATCGCACTCTATTATATTGTACTATATCAAATAGCGCTATGAAATTAAAACATTTAAACACACAGTTAAACAAGTATGCTCTTACTGTAGGGTAGACTATTAGCCAAATTTTGTTATTATTATTATTATTATTTAGGCAAGAAACGAGTGAATCACAAAGTCCAAATTAACATAATTTAAAAGATGTGTTTAATATTTACTGGTTTTCAAGTTGTTTTTTCTAATCTCTTCAGAGAATTTTTCTATATATATAAGATTAATGATCACAAAACTTTCAATTTTTTAGACGTATTTTTCGTCGTAGAACGTGAGTAAGTAAAGATAAAACAATAGACTACTTAATCGTAATTTATTATATACTTTAGGACTTTTTTAGCTTAGTTTTAGAGTTTATTTTAAACTAATGTATTTTCGTAGACTTTTATTAGATGTATACATTGAAATACCTAAACTTCGTTGTAACTTATTGTTGTTTTTTTGTGGAGTATTCGTTTCATTATCTTCTAGTCATTGGAAAATACGTTTTTTTGCAGATGATATAAAATGAATTGAAACGTGGATATGACATACATTATCATCCTTTTTTTTTGTTAAAAATTAAAATTACTTGTTGCCACAAGAAGTCTTTATTCCAAATGTCATTTTCAAAAACTCGATTTCTTTCTTATCTTCATCAAAGATCGAATTTGAACATTAATTTACAAAATTTCATAGTTGGTTAGCCAGTTGTGTGGCTCTATATTGTTAATACATATATCTAAGTTACGTTTATGAAGCTCTTCAAGTACGTCTTGAGTAGATGTCGGTAGATTACATTTGATTACAATGACCAAATTTTTGATATTTCTCTATTCATTACTTACGAATGATAGCTTTAACATGTCACTGGGGAAATTACGGAGAAAGCATACGAAAAGGTATACACCGTATTTCGTGTCCTCAAATGACTGACGGAAAAGTAAATTAATACTTGTTCTCTTAGGATTTGTCCTGTAACATGCAACTTTACTTTGTCAGATAAAGTCCTTAGTTCTCCCTCTCACACGAATCATACTTTCAATGTTTCCCTACAAACAACTAAATCAAGCTCTCAACATAGCTATATCTCCTGTGAGACATTTCATATAAAATGTTAACAAAAAAAAGAAAGATTTCTTAAGAAAAAAATAATCTGTAGGATTTATATAGAAACTCACTGAAGTTTTTTCTTTAAAGATTTATAAAGCATTTTGAAACGTAAACCTAAATAATTCGTTGGCCAAGTTCTATAGAATAATTATAGAAATTCTAAAGATTTCTATAGAAAACCACTAATGATTTTTTTAAGTTTTCTAACGTAAAACCTAAAGCAATGGTTTAGAAAAGTGGGCCACGTGTCTTTAGAAGTTCTATAGGCTTCTATAGAAAAATCATTGGGAGAAAACGCTTAGAAATTTTAAGAACTAAACATATAAAATAGAGCCAATATAAAATTCTTCAGTAACACTCGAAGTATATCATATATAAGAAGCTATGTATCTGTTTCTGGAGAAATTAAATTATATGTGTAGGTTTTCTGCTGAATACCTAAAATAACAAAATAATACAAAAATAGTTTAAGTATATCATATATAAGAAGCTATGGATCTGTTTCTGGAGAAATTAAATTATATGTGTCGAAACCTTGTCGAAA
>NW_013669144.1:108663-110104 GCF_000517525.1 Limulus polyphemus
TCGAACCTAAAATATATCATATATAAGAAGCTATGGATCTGTTTCTGGAGAAATTAAATTATATGTGTAGGTTTTCTGCTGAATACCTAAAATAACAAAATAATACAAAAATAGTTTAAGAATTGAAGGAAAATCTAAGGAAATAATTCTCAGTAGATTTGTAATGATATAAATATGATATAAATCATATAGATCACAAAAATATTCAATTTGTTGATAACTTACCACGAATTTGTTCTTTTCATAACTGGTATTTACACATGATATTCTGCAATAGTAATTTTATAATCCAAACATTTCACACGCTACATCTGTTATTCTCATTTTTAGGATTATTTGCAAAATTATTTGAAAAATATAATGAGGAAATAGAAAGAAATGTATATTTTTAAGTCTAAGTTACTGTAACAAATAAGCATAAGGGATTATTAACAAAGTTCTTTTTTGCTGACTACTCTGATTTATAAATATAAATATAATACAAATATTTACTTTATTTTTTATGAAATACAAATATTAACAACTCATATAAAAACTAAGTATTCATATCACTTTAAATCTACAACATTCGAAAAGTGTGCATCAAAACTGGTATCGTACTACAATATACAAGGCATAATGCATCAATCTGTCTATGGCAAAACATAGTAAACCCTTAGCAGAGATGTCTTGAAACTGTTCGAGATCAGTTTGTTCTAAAGTTAGACTCTGTGTATGAGAATTAACTCGCTTTTCACTCAAACAATTTTCTATGAGATGATTTGTATTAAAAACCAGTAGTAGCAATTCTGTATCAAATCAAGATGCACTCAAACCATAACTTTGGATTAGACATTTAAGTTCTTTCACTTTTATGACTGTTTCGTTTCAAACACCAACCTAAATACCAAAATAGCAATTTAAAGATCAATATTAGATGCAATAGATAAAGAGAAGCGTAGACTGTGGTAAATGGTAGCAGGATTTCAGGAGTAACTTAAGTTTATACATGTAAGGAATACATCAGCTAACAATGACTTTCAGGAAGTTATAAAGACTACCATTAAAGTAAAAAGTAGTGAATTTAATTGTAATGAGCCTATTCTGTTCAGCAACAAATTTCAGTCCTTGGCTTCTGCAGATGAGGAACTATTGGAGGAAAGGAAAACAAATGGGTCAGAGAAGGATGTGGATGATAAGGAGGTTATAGTTATAGGTGATTCCTTGCCTAGGCATGTGGATAGAATAGTCTGTGGGGTAAATAGGGAGGAAAGAATCAGATTATGCTACCCAGGAGCACAGGTGGAGGATATAACTGACAGATCAGGAGATATAATAAAGGGGGCTAGTAGGGATACAGTTTTTGTGGTGTATGTAGGGGCTAATGATGTAGGGAAAGGTATGTCAGAAGAGCTAATTAATAAGTACAAGAGGTTGATAAAGGCATTTAAGGAAAAAGGCC
>NW_013669144.1:110582-117224 GCF_000517525.1 Limulus polyphemus
AAAAGGCCACAACTTAATTTTGTCAGGGATACTGCCCAGAATTAACTGTGGGGATGAAGTTATAAGTAGGTCAGTAGGGCTTAGGTTAGTATGTAAGGATGAGCAAATAGTCTTATGCTGGTTGACTTGTGGGATCAGTTCAGTGGAAGAAAGGAGCTTTTTAGAATGGATGGTTTACATTTAAATATAGTAGGGGCTGGCTTGTTTTCTAAGGCTAATAACTCAGCTATAAGGGAAGTATTAAACCAGGGCTATACAGTAGTGAGGGCCAGAGAAAACTAAATGCAAAATAAGAGGCAAAAAAGTTTAGCATAGGAAATGAGTATAGAAATAGTTATAAGGATAGGCTTTATTGTTACTATAGTAATGCTGGTTACAGGCTAATTAATAGGGATATAATATTAAAGGTAGGGAGGAGTGGCTTTATGTGTAAAATGTTAATTACATGCTGTTGAAGTTGAAGATATTAAAGATAATAGCAAGGAGACTGAATCCATTTGGGTTTCTATTAATGGATATAAAGGGACAAGGCTTTTAGTGGTAATTTGTTACAGACCACCAAATGATACTGATGAAATTAGTGCGAAACTTTACAATGAGATTAAGATTTCAGCTGTTAATGAAGTCATAATTATGAGTGATTTTAATTTTAGGCATATAGATGGGGAAATGCTAGAGTCAAAGCATGGGGAGAAAGGTTTTGGGAAACTGTTCAGGATGGCTTTCTTCACCAATTAGTCAAAGAACCTACTAGAAACATTGCAATTTTAGATTTATTGTTAACTTCAAATATAGAAATGATCGAGAGAGTAGAAATTGAAGAACATCTGGTGTGACGGATTTATTATTCTATATATTTATTACAATTATATATTTATTTTAATATCATTATTTGTTTATATTAAATTTATATTTAGAAATATACATAACTTATACAGTTAAATATGTATTGCGAAATTCCCGCCTATTCTTTAAAGTTGTAGAATATTTTCAAGTGTAAGAATCCACTACACATGTATATACGTGAACGCTAGTGTTAGCGTCAGTATTGTTACGTAAACTAAATTTTCGAGAAACTCTCCACACGCCTATAAATATAACCAACACGACGCGCCTACAAAAAAAGAGTATCTATTATTGGATTGCTCTAATTGATGTGCTATAAACTTCGTAAGCTATAACTGTATTTTACTCTTATTAATCGGGAACTTCAGATGTTTGACCAGGAACGTTTATAAATTTCGAGCATTACAAACCATTTAACTTCAGTGGATTCACATCGGACATTAGTACTTTTACGAAAACACTACCTAACGTCACCGGTGGAAACTCGACCTGTAATCGGCGTGTGATGAGCGAGAACTACAGGACTAGCTAGCTCCCTATTAAGTGAATTGTACCTACATCAACTCGAAATTAACTTGCTCATCATGGACATTCGATAAGACATCAAGAAAGTTCAATACTAGAAAGAAGACCTTATATTGCTTGTAAGTTTGTAAATCTTTTGTATATAAATCATTGTTTGTAATAATTGTTATTGTAAATTGTATTATTGTTTCTATATTAAAATGTATTTGTATAAAACAAAGAAAACGGTGTGTATCAATCTTGTTGGCTAATATCATAAATTAGATACATATCGGCATTTATTTAACTACTAAATCTAAATTACAACTTAACTCAGTTTTAGGCTATTTAAAATTGTAATACGTAACACTGGGTACAAGTGATCATTGCTCTATTAAGTTTGTTGTTTTGCTGCATATGGAGATAAGGAATGATGATATTTTGTTTAAAATTTCAAAAAGCAAATTTTGAAGAGCTGCGACAAGAATTATCTGTTGTTAATTGGGCAGCTGAATTATTTGGAGACGCTGATCAGACATGGAAAATTTTTAAAGATAAATTTTTAAATATTCAAGTTAAACATATTCTTTATAGAACGAAAAGGGTAGCTGCAAGTAAAATCCAGGTTGGCTCACAAAGAGTTTGAGAGATAAAATTAAAGAAAAGCATAAGAAATTTAAATTGACTGGTGGTATATAACAGGAGATTTAGAAGATTATAGAAGATCAAGAAAGTTGGTGAAACAGGAAATTAGGACATCAAAAAGATGTATGAGAAAAGGTTGGATGAAAATTTAAAAACTAACAGTAAGGATTTCTTTAAATACATTAAGGGTAAACGAAATGTTAGAATTGGGGTAGGACCCTTGAGGGATGATAAAGGAAGGCTAGTATTTGTTGATTATGAGATGGCTGGGTTATTAAATTTTGCTTTTTCTTCAGTTTTTACTAACGAAGATTTAAGCAGTATTCCACATCTTGAACAGTTGATAAATGGAAACGAGATCAAACAAGACGACTGCACTAATTCTGAGCTGGTTAAGAAACATTTGGGAAGTTTAAAGAACAATAAAGCTCTTGCACCATATAATATTTCCCCAAGGGTTTAGAAAGAGGTTAAAGATTGGATATGTGAGCCATTTACTACTATGTTTTGTCAGTCCATGAATTGTGGGCAGGTACCAGAGGATTAGAAGTTTGCTTCAAGGGAGGTGATAAAAATTGTCCCAGTAATTATAGACCCATTAGTCTTGCATCAGTTGTGGGAAAAATTTTGGAAAGTCTGTTAACAAATGCTTTGCAAAGCCATTTAACAAAGTTTAGAATTTTATTGCATAATCAACATGGTTTCACTAAGGGAAAATCTTGCCTTACAAATCTTTTTGACATTCTTTGAAAAGGTTACTGCTCATGTAAATGAAGGTAAGAGTGTAGATTTAGTGTATCTGGATTTGCAGAAAGCATTTGACAAGGTGCCATATAAATGGCTTGCAAAAATAATTAGCTCTATAGGGATAAGTTAGCAAATTGGATAGAAAAGTGGCTAGATGGAAGAAAACAGAGGGTTATTACAAATGGAGTTCACTCAAACTGGATTAATGTCACAAGTGGGGTACCTCAGGGTTCAGTCTTACTTTGCTCTTATTGATTTATATCAATGACATAGATGAAGGAATAGTTAATAAATTACTAAAATTTGCAGATGATATTAAGGTCTTGGGTGTTGCTAGCGGTGAATGGGATACTGCTGATTTACAAAAGCATTTAGATCATTTAGTGAGTTGCGCAAAGAAATCACAGATGGTTTTAATTATAATAAATGCAATATAATGCATATGGGTTATCATAATTTGATTATAAGTATAATTTGGATGGGAATAACCCTAACAATGTTAAGAAAGAAAGTAATCTTGATTTAATAGTTGAGCAGTCTCTAAAGCCATCCAAGCAGTGTGCTGTTGCTTGTTGTAGGGCAAATAGGATTTTATGTCGTATATACAAAAATACTGAACACAAGTCTAAAGAGGTTATAATTTCATTGTACAGGTCACTGGTTAGGCCACATTTGGAATATCGTGTTCAGTCTTTGGCTCCTTACCTTAGGAAAGACATTGAATTGTTGGAAATGGTTTGGAGAAGAGTTACTATAATGGTGCCTGGGATGAAAGGGTTGTCATACAAGGAGAGGCTGAAATCCCTCAAATTGTTTTCTCTTAAAAAAAGAAGAGTTAGGGGGAATCTGATTGAGGTGTTTAACATTGTAAAGGGAATTGATAGTGTTGATTCATCATCGTATTTCATAGTTAACAGTGAGAATAGTAGGACTAGGGGACACAAGTATAAATTTTGGCAGGGTAGGAGTCATCTTCAGCTAAGACAATCATATTTTTCTAATAGGGTGGTTGGCCTTTAGAATGAGTTGCCTTCAGATGTTGTATAGGCAATAAATTTAAATGAGTTTAAGAAAAATATTGATAAGTATATGATAAGGGCTGGCTTTAAGTTGTTTTTTTTTAATTAATTTAGTTTAGAGTGTGTAACAGCCAAGATGGACCAATTGGTCCTATGTTGTCCCAAAGTGTTACGTTATTATATAGATTTGACTTAAATGGAACACACAAGATATTTCATCAGAATCTAAATAATAATTAGTGATTTTAAGATTAAAATTATAGTGCTTGTAACTGTATTAAGGATAACAATAAACATATATTTTATTTTGTATTAACACTATTAACCAATTACACAAATACAGGTAATCACAAAGTAAAAAAATCTTAGATAAAAAAATTTAAAAGCATTTGATAAGAAACAGTTTGGTATTTATAGAATACATTTTTGTTACAATAGTAACAGAAATTGGCTATTCAGAAGTTACCCATCCATTTGTCTGACTTACAGTTTTTTAATTATCACAGGTGATGCTGAAAGCACAGATCCAACCATTTCTTGTTTTATTACTATCATCATATTTTTATTTGTTTTTGCATAATTACTGTACTTGTAAGCCAATGATAAACTTCCATTTAATCCAGAAGAAAAGCAAGCTTATCAGTTTTATCCTGAATGAAAACAAGTTGATTATCTCTAATTAACATTTCACATGTATAATTTTGAAATAATTAACTTCTTAAAGGAACTTGCATTTCATAATAAAAACAAAGTAATTTTATAATAAGTTCGTAAAGAAACGAAAAAAGTACTTAATGCCAGCATTTTTGCATTCTGGTACTAAAAAACCAATATGTTTATATAAGTAAGCATTTTGAGGAAGTTTTAAAAGCATTTACTGCAAACGTTTATATTATAAATTACTAATCAGTATTTCTATATTTACTAGTTTAAGGTGTTAACACCATATCACTGAATTTATTTTCACCAATTTTGCTCAATGTAAAAATATAATGTTTGAATATATTACATTAATGTATCATCACTTAAAAAATATGGAAATTTCTTATTTGAAAATTCAGGCATACAAAACAAGAATTAAAAAATTAAAAAAGATCATTTAGTGAGTTGGGCAAATAAATCACAGATGTTTTTAATTATAATAAATGCAAGATAATGCATATGGGTTATCATAATTTGATTATAAGTATAATTTGGATGGGAATAACCTTAACAATGTTAAGAAAGAAAGTAATCTTGGTGTAATAGTTGAGCAGTCTCTAAAGCCACCCAAGCAGTGTGCTGTTGCTAGAGGTAGGGCAAATAGGATTTTATGTTGTATCTACAGAAATATTGAATACAAGGCTAAAGAGGCTATAATTTCATTGTTTATGCCACATTTGGAATATTGTGTTCAATCTTGGGCTCCTTACCGTAGGAAACACATTGATTTGTTGGAAATGATTCAGAGAAGGGTTATTAGAATGGTGCCAAGGATGGAGGGGTTGTCATACAAAGAGAGAGGTTGAAATCTTTCAAATTGTTTTCTCTTGAAAAACGAAGATTTAGAGAGGATCTGATTAAAGTGTTTAAGATTGTAAATGTAATTGATAGTGTTCATGTATCATCTTTTTTTCATATTTAACAGTGAGAATAGTAGGGCTGGGGGACATAAATATAAACTTTGGCAAGGTAGGAGTCATCTTCAGCTAAGACAGTTTTATTTTTCTAACAGGGTGGTTGGTCTTTGTAAGGGTTGCCTTTGGATGTTGTAAAGGCAGTAAATTTATGTGAGTTTAAGAAAAAGTTTGATAAGTATATGAATGATGAGGGCTAGCTTTAAGATTTTTTAGGTATTTTAATCTAGAGGATGAAATTGCCGAGATGGACCAATGCGTCCCATGTTGTCCCAAAGAGTTACGTTATGTTATTTTATTGGTTCCCGGGATCTGTTTATTTAAACATTATACACAACACAATAAAGAAGCTATGAGTTCCCGGTAGCGTCAATTTAAACAATAAAGGTTGGTTGATTGTTTGGTGTTTTGTGGCTCAAAGCAACTAGGCTATCTGAGCCAAACAACCGGTAAAAACAGTAAAATTTAAAAACAAATTGAGTTAAAACCAAAATATGTCCAAAATACAGATAAAATAATTAAATAGAATTAAAAAGGCCAATTGTTCTTAAAAAATTAACATTGCAATCAAGTTGGACAGTATCACCATCGCCAATGACACTGTCCAACGTCAGGAGTAAACCTTTACAAATTACGTGTCTAAAATGCTGCCGCCGCTTACGGTCGTAATGACGGTACGACAGTAAAATGTGGGCTATTGTGTCTTAAGTGTCACAAAGGCTACACACGGTGGATTAGTACGAGATAAAAGAAAACGGTGAGTTAAAAAACTGTGACCAATGGGTAGCCTTGCCAGGACAACCTCCTCCTTATGGAAACAAGACGACCACAGAGCAACAGAAGGTTTGATCTGGAAAAGCTTGTTATAACCTTGCTCACCCCAAAGCGACTGCCAACTGGCGAGAAGCCGCGTCTTGAATACAGGACCGTAGTCCATGTATGGGACAGGCACAGCCGTAACGACGCCAGAGCATACGGACTTAGCTGCGGTGTCGGCTAGCTCGTTTCCGTGAATACCGACGTGGCCAGGCATCCAGAAAAACTGGATGGAAACAGAAGATAGAGAAAAATGGGCCAGTCGTTGTTGAATATCGACGAGAACAAGGTGAGAACTAACGTTAAGCGATTCCAGGGCCAGCAAAGAGCTAAGAGAAGCAGTGTAAATAATACAATCGAACTCAATATAGAGACTTAGTTGGCTCCCAAATATTGTTTATATACACCTGGAAAAAAGTTAAGCACCCCCGTGTTTTTTTCAAGTGATT
>NW_013669144.1:118238-122765 GCF_000517525.1 Limulus polyphemus
AATCACTTGAAAAAAACACGGGGGTGCTTAACTTTTTTCCAGGTGTATATTAAAGATTATACACAGCACAAGGCAATTTATGCAGACTATCTAAATGGCTGAGAGGCGTTGACAACAGTGTTTTATAATTTTACATTATAAGTTAATATAACGAATTTTTTGGTACTACTAATAACATTACCAGGCACCGGTTAAGCACGTGGTGTAATCTGTCCAATTATACGCGGACAGCTGCTTTACTCCCGTTATTCCTCTTCCTAGTTCAGTATCTATCCGGTGAAACTCAGCAAATTTGGATGACACATATTTACTGTAATTTAGAAATCTTTTTTCAAGAAAAGTGACTGTTGAATTACGGGAACATACTTTACCTTTTGGAGAGAAGGTTGTTCATAAGGTAAATAAGAAGAAGATGCTTATGGAATTTGAGTGTTATGTTTATAATTTGCTTTTCTCATACTCTAAGACGCTTGCGTTTTTTATCTGGTGAAACTATTTCAAAGTGCCAATGCTTAAAGTACAAATTTATCAGATTGGAACTGTCATAGGCGTGTCGTGTTTGTTTATTCTTACAACATAAATGTATTATACGTATTAACTACACACAATCATATGACTAAAGGTAGAAAATTCAATAACTTTTGGGGTATTCTGTGCTCAGAAATATAAAATAAACGAAATTGATGCTGGCCAGTTAATTTGATCTCATGGTCATGTTAAAAAGTTCATAATTATATTGTTATTTTTATTAGTTTGACCCCTAACAATGAGAGGGCGAAGAGAATAAATAGAAGTCAGCATACCAAAAAACATAAATACGTTCTTAGTTTACTCTTTTTAGGCTCTGAAGTCCAATGAAAGTTTTAAAATAAAATATAATATACATTTATATACTACTAATAACTAGTATTGTTCTATTTCAATTAAATAAACTCTTTCAATAGTTGCATTGGAACATTAAATAAGTAAGTTTACGCATTTTTTGTAGTAGTGTCTAATGGTAATCTGATATCATCAAGTTAAACATTACAAAACCTTTATCTTCAAGTAACCTTACTTTCAAGCAATGGCTATTGCTTAACAATATCACCAGTTTTTGACTTTAATGAACCCGAAGAACTGATAGCTACAACACGGCTTATTTTATATTTTAGGTCCTAAGAAACATTTTGACCTATTGTCTTCAACTAGTCATGATAATTAAAAATGAAATTTTAGGTCAAAGGTCATAATCCCATGTAAAAATTGATAACTTCCTTAATATAATCGTTTTCTTATTTGTATGAATAACGTTTCACATTACAAGTCTCATATTATGAACAATGGCCTACAGGCAATATGTACAAGGTTATAAAATAGGATAAGCACTGAATTATTTAACTTAAAACACAAAATATTACAAACAATTTACGAAAATTAACATTATCAAAGGTATTTTATGTTGTTCAGGACTATGAATTTGTTTTCTTAACATTTGTACTCAACTGATATACCAAAGTTTCTTTTTATATCAGATTTATGAAACAGTATGGCTTGTAAAGGTGAAGAGGAGAGTGTCAACTATAAGAATCCTAGTCCATTAAACTTATTCTAAAAAAAGAGTAGCCTTAATCCACGCACTCATCTAAATGTATTATATGACAGTCAGACAAAACATGGGCTTCTATCGAAAGCCACTGATACTGGTATTGAAATATTAGAATCTACGTGTGAGATACTCAAAGCTATTACATAGTAGAGACTTGTGGAAAGTCTGATTAATTTAACTGAGAGGGATGATAAAATATTCTAGAATTTGATAGATTACTTTGATCAGCAAAAACAATTTACAATACGTATACTCTGTTTCTACACCATATACATGCAGTATCGTTGAAGTTGCTGAAAGTGAAAAAAGATGTAACTTGTAGGGTCACAACAAGAGCTGTGTGTGTGTGTGTCTTCATCCTTTGTTGACTGGGAAACGTTTAGTTCTTTTTGCTGTAAAGAGAAAAAGCAAAAAATTACAATCTGTGCATTTTATAAACTATAGAATATCAGGATCATGTCAAAAAGTAAAATTATGAGGCTATGTAAAGACGGTAGGCTATAGTACCAGACTTAGTACTATAATGTTGTGATGCTTCATAACACAAATTATGTGAATTAACACAAAAATGAAATTATTAAAACACATAAAGCATATGAATATGAAAAGACATTCCACAAACTTCGTTATGATATAATTGTTAACAAGAAGGTGTTTTTATTTTAAATATCCTAGCTCCCTATAAACAGCTGTTGCCCCAGATACAGATAGCAGTACATATCTGAGTGAAAAACTGAAGCACCAATTGACTGGATACTGTGGAAATGTTATACACATTACTTCACAAACGGTCCAGTCCAGGAGCCATTTTGTCATCAGTATAAATGTTTCTTTAGAGGATGCTCTCGGTGTTTTTACCAAGTTGAACGTACACCTACATTCATTCAAGGAACACATGACAATAAGGGTAACTTGGACAATAGACAAAGAGAGACTGATTTAAGTATTTACATATATATATATGTGGTAATTATCTACAAGACCAGATCCCAAACCTAATTATTATCCTACTAAGATAATGAAGAAGTATACAGAAAGTTTACCCATCGCAGAGTGTATAATCTTCAACAGGTTAAACAAAATAACCCCTTTCGATATGGATCTGGCTGTTCAAGTTTACAATGACTATGTTAAACGGGATATACTAACTTCCTTTTACAAGCACGAATGTGATGAAAATGACTTGAAAAATATGCTACCAGTCAAGACAGACAGTGAGAAACAGACTATACCTTTCTGGTCAAGTAACACAATGATGCATTAGCCATTCATTGGCATCTTGACTGGCCTGGCCACTGATAAAACAATTATAAGGAATTCCAACAGTGCAAGCGATATCACAAGGTTTGCAAGACAAACAACAGTCACGAATTAATAGGCACTTTCCAGTCATCCGTTAGGAGAACGTGCTGCATCAATGAGAGAATGCAGTGGCCATAAGAAAGCGGAGGATACTGGACATGCAGAAATAAAACCAACTGCAATGAAAAGAGATGTGGCACATCCATGCAAGTGATTCATCAGGCAAAACAAAACACTAAAACGATTTGATGTGGAACAACAACCAGAATTTCAGTTATAATAATCTTTACGTGCTTCTTGGGACGTATAAAAATCCCCTTTTACTGAAAGTTCGTATGAGATAGGAAAGCATAAAATGGGAAGTTTTGTGAGCTTATGTCAATTTGTTGGAGGGGCCAAAAATTTTATAATCCAATTCTAGAATCTGGACTGAAAAGCTTTGACAACGTGATAAAATATCTAACATCAAAGCAAGGGAAGATTGGCAAAATCAGTTTAGAATCAGGATTGGTGTTTAGAAGAGTTTCTGCCAAGAGGAGGAAGGTGATCTGGGAAACTGTAGTGGTCTGGACAGATGCATAGTATTAACATCATTCTGCCATACGTTGGCCTGGCATTGTTGATGACCCGGAAGCTACCCTCCATTGGATCGCCATATTGATTTTACCACACTGTCCACTCCACAGAATAGCACTATTGAACTTAAAGTTTCTAATTACTGCAATTAAACTAAAATACGTTTCAAGGCTTAGCTTGAGTAAGAGAAAGTTTCTTTTTCACAAAAAAAATATCAGATTCGCTAAATTTCAGAATTTTAGCAGAAAATTTAAACTTCTAATTACTGTCTGCTAATATTTTTCCCGCGAAATTATATTCTCCCGTTTTTCTCCTAACATCAAACGCATTTCCTAGATTTTTACAATCTGGAACCTTTTAAACTATAGTCATAAGAATAATATTTGTATTTTCGTGAATCTAAAACACAAGAATCCCATCATATTTAATCATTTCAGTAAAATGCAACATATGTTGTTGTTTTGTATTCTGTAAGATTGTTATATTCTGCTCATTGCCACATGTACTTATTTATTAAATTTTGCTTACTACCGATTTTTAAACTGTAGGTTAAAAAACTTGAAACACATTTTCCTATTTATCACTGTAAGGTGGAAAAAGCCACTGAACAAACTTTATTCTATTGTTCTTAGTGTCGTTACATTGGAAAAGATAAACATTAAAGATATGGAGTAAATATCTTATGTTTACTCTAGGAATGACCACAAACTTAATATATAAGTAAAGAAAAACGGAAAGTGTAAAAACATTTTGGAAAACTAAAGTTTAGGATATTTACCGTTTATATACGGACCGGCATGGCCAGTTGGTTAAGGCACTCGACTCGCAATCTGAGGGTCGCGGATTCGAATCCCCGTCCCATCAAAAGTGCTCGCCCTTTCAGCCGTGGGGGCGTTATAATGTGACGGTCAATTCCACTATTCGTTCGTAAAAGAGTAGCCCAAGAGTTGGCGGTGGGTGATGATGACTAGCTGCCTTCCCTCTAGTCTTACACTTAAAATAAGGACGGCTAACGCAGATAACCCTCATGTAGCTTTGCGCGAAATTCAAAAACAAACAAA
>NW_013669145.1:0-12206 GCF_000517525.1 Limulus polyphemus
TCCATGCTTTACATCGCTGCTAGAAACATAATTTCACTTATATTTAATAAAATGAGCACAAGAGAATTTACACGACACAGATTATATCCATTTAGCTCACAATTATACTTTTTATATCCCTAAATGGAGGCGTGTGTTAAAAAATGAAAAAATTCCCCTAGTGTGTTTGGGAGAAGAAATAAAACCATCAAACACTTTTCAAGTAACAGAGTCAGATTGCATTTATTGAGACAAAATGTGATCGTGATAGCACGGCCTGATTTGTAAGTGATGTGACATTTCGGTCTTCACCAACTAGCGTTTATCCTGCTTTTTCAGTCTAACCTTCAATTCAACTCTTGTAAGTTACTGGATTAAAAATTGATAAAAAACGCGAAAAAAAGTTTGAAATTAGTGACTCAACAGAAGACAATGAATCCTGAAAAACCAGTTTATAAGAACCTAGCGGCGAAAATCATTTTTTATTTTTTTGTTTATAAGTTGAGTTTGTTTGTTTGAAGATAAACACAAAACTACACAATGGGCTATCTGTGCTCTGCTTACCACGGGTATCGAAACTCGGTTTCTAGCGTTGTAAGATCGCAGACGTACCGCTGTGCCACTGGTGGGCAAAAGTTGAGTTTGTGTTTTACAGTAGATAAGCAAATTACTATCAGAAGTAACAACTAAAACTTAATGTTCTGATGGTAAAGACCTGTCTGTATCTGCAAATAATTCTCTTCTTAGCTAACCAGTGACGTAAGCACTGATTGTACTAAACGCAAAAAATAAATGAATAAAAACAACTAAGAAAGATATGGGGTTTATGGTTAAAGCTTACAAGTTATATAATCTTGTATTACAATGTTTAGTGGAAGATAATTTCCCCCGCTGGAACAGCGGTATATCTACGGACTTACAACGCCAGAACCCCGGGTTCGATTCCCTGCGGTCGACACAGTAGATAGCCAAATGTGGCTTTGTTGTAAAATAAGTAAACAAACAATACAAGTAAATGTCATTTTCAGTTTACAAATAAACCATCCAGCGCCATATATGAATATTTCGTTTTCACTCAATGCATTATTAGTGTCCATCCGTACCAAGTATCTTTAATGTGATACATGAATGTTTAAATTATTTGTGAACATTAGTATCTTTAATGTGATACATGAATGTTTAAATTATTTGTGAACATTAGTATATTTAATGTGATACATGAATGTTTAAATTATTTGTGAACATTAGTATCTTTAGTGTGATACACGAATGTTTAAATCATTTGTAGCGGTGAAACTTAGTTTGGTCTACAGCTCAACTTAAAACTCTGCCACCACTGATAACGTGCTATAAGTCAGGCAGTTATATGGCTGCTACGCTGTTGCAAGGATTCGGCGTTTCATTCTGAGCACATAGCATTTATGTGATTGGTGTAAAACACTTTCTGTTTGACCCTGGTTAATTGTTGTTTCTTGTTTCAGCACAGCACTCTTCCACTGCTAACAACAATACTTGTATAACTAGTTAGCACCAATAACAACTAAAAACTGTTTTACGCATGCCCAAAAAGAAACACTGATAGATCTGTTAAATGGTGAAAATGTTTTCCTTAAGCCAGGCGAACGTAAAATAAAGTGAGTAACAAGATTTCTATGCCCCAGACAACAGAGAGAGACCTCTAGTGATAAGGTGTTTTGCCCACTTGACGTAGTACAATAAAACGAGTCAGGAGCTGTATAAAACACGATTTACGCGATCTATTCGTATCACATCTTTGCAAACGCTTCACGTCTCGGAAAAACTCTATACAACGTAAATACATATGAAACAATGTTGTTTAAAACACTCAATGTGTCATCGGTTTTGCTTTTGTTAACCCTTCTGCAAGTTGAAGCACAGGACAGTGAGAAACAAGAAGAAAATGAAGGTAAATATATATCTTATTCAAACTTTGCAAGTTTAAAACGTAAAACTCTAAATACTAACACTATTTTATGTTTCTTTTAGTAATTTTATATAAGATACTTACATTTGTATCTTATCTCACTTTCATAGGTCAATATTTGTTTTGGGAGGAATTTTTTAACGTTTCTTTTTCGCTTTTAGTTTAGATTCGCTTACAGTTGGTGGACAGCTTGAGTAGCGTCGATAACTTTATACTACATACTAAAGTTTCTAAGTTTAATGACGTATATATATATAGAGGGAGAGAGTGATAAAAGTGTTAAGTTATGACATTAACCAAATGCAGTTGATTTGATAATTGTGAAACCAATAAGGACTATCTTAGATTAGAAGAAGGGTGTGTCTGTCGTTAAATATAAAACAAACCTTTAAAATGTTGTCACGTTTCTTCTTATTTGTTTAAACTGAGTTTGTTTATTCACCCTTTTAAACACAGTACTTGCAAGCAATGTAGTGATTGAAGTTCTAAGTACCGATTATACGGACTATACCAGTAGATGTCGCTTTTATATAAGAAAAATAAAGAATTGAGCTATCTAGTGGCCCAATGAAAGTGTTCTTTTTGTATTACTACCAGTGTCGTTATAACTCTATAGTAAACCCAGATATTTTAAAAGTTAATGTTGAGAAGGAAAACTTGCCTTACCTTAAATATATGTAGGTGCAAACAGATTGTGAAAACACTTCTTTTAATAAGTTAATTTTCTTTAATAGCTAATGTTTGTTTGTTTTGAATTGCTCAAATATGAAGGTACATATATTTGTTTGTTTTTTAGAAGTCAGTCATCCAATACAAAATAAACTCCACCCTTCCAATAAAGAAATTGTTTTGTCCTTCGAAATTTGCCGTTCCAGTGATCAGTATTTTTCGTTTCTATGACTAATGCTTCAATATTATTATCATTATTGTTTTACTACACGTCATATATTTTATGCCCAAATCGGTTTGTCAGGGGCAAGGAGTCTATCGCGCACCTCAAATTGTGGTTAAATTTTATAAACATATTTCTGTATTGTTACATCTGAGAAATATGTACTCACCGTCACTAGAGTATACTTAATAACCATAGTTCTGTGTTGATACACCCAAGAATAATATATTCCTTCACACTTGGTTAAACTTCATAACTACATTTTTGATACACCCAAGAATGATATATTCCTTCACACTGGGTTAAAATTCACAACCATAATTTTGTTTTGATACATCCAAGAATAAAATATCTCCTCATATTGGGTTAAATTGTACAATAATAACTCTGTTTTGATGCAACCAGTATTATACCTTTTTACACTGGTTTAAATGTTACAACCTTAGTATTTCTTCATTGCACCCAAAACAAATATAACCCCTCATTCTGGGTTATATGTTGCAACTATAATATTGTTTTGTTGCAACTAAAAAATATACCTTCCCACACCGAGTTAAATTTTATAACTATAAATCTATTTTGATTCAACCAAAAATATATCTTCTGTTAATGAGTTAAATTTTACAAACGTAATTCAGTTTTGATACAACCAAGTTTATACCTTTTCTTATTGGGTAAAATTTTCCAATTATAGTTCTGTTTTGTTTCAACCAGAAAATATACATTATAATACACTGAGTTAAATTGTGCAACTATAATTCCGTTTTGTTTTAATCAGAAAATATATCTTCTCATATTGAGTTGTATTTTACAACGATAATCCTGTTTTCATACAAGTAAAACAATATATCTTCTCATACTGAGTTGTACTTTACAACGATAATCTTGTTTTCATACAACTAAAACAATATATCTTCTCATACTGAGTTAAGTTTTACAACCATAATCCTTCTCACTTTTCTAATCAACCCCAAAGAATGTAATAACACTGACAACATCACATGTTTAGAGCCATTCAAGATTTATTTAAAACATAAGAATTCTTTTACTGTTATGCTAATTTTAATATTCCCCTACAGCATTTTCTGATATAAAAATCAGATAATGTATTTGTATTATTTGAAGCTGATAACATAGGTAAGCGGGCATCCAATTGTAACAAGGCCCTGGTTTTGAAAGCAACTGTGTAGCTTAGGCTCCTGTTGCTAAGCGACCTCATTCCTTTTGATGAGGCTTAAATATACTGATCTAGTTATTAGACTATGTGAAAAATCAGAGGCCAGTCTTGTTGTTATCAGATCAGGTCAAACTCTAAACAATTAATTCTATTCACAAAGAGATGCCTTAAGTTCTAAAAAAAAAGAAAAAAAAACTAAAATGTTACACAAGATTAATCTATGAGTGTAATTTTATTTATTACTAGCTGGACGGAAGTTATTTAAATACATGATTGATGAAAGGTTATCTTAGGACATGAAAAGTTGCTTACCTTATATGTAATTGTAAAAAAAAACGCCCATAAAAACCGCAAGACGCAAAACTGAAAATTTGTTTGTATCTCCCCATGGACCCAGTGAACCTTCAGACCAACTCTGGTGAAGATCCATCCAAAAGAGGTGCGTTAGTGGTAAAAAACGCTAAAAGGCAAAAATGCCCAGGAAAACTGCAATATGCAAAACTGAAAATTTATGTGTATCTCTGCATGGACCCAACAAACCTTTATGCTAAATTTGGTGGAGATCCATCTACAGGGGACGAAGTACTGGTAGAAAAACGCCCATAAAAACCACAAAATGCAAAGCTGAAAATTTTTATGTACCCCCGCATGGACCTAATGAACCTCCATACCAATTTTGGTGTGGATCCACAACCTGCGAAGTAGTTCTATGGACGTACAACAGACAGTACTATTATATTTATATGGATTATTATATCATTTATTACAATCATCATTGTCATTGTTTCCAAATAGATTAATTTGTATTAGAGCTTAGTATAATGATTTAGACCTAGCTTAAAGCTGCTAAGTAAATCGAATCTCATTAGGTGTTGTCGAATATACTAATTGATAACACAATTAACGTAACCAACTAATGTATAGAGTAAATGCAATGTTAGTCAAGGTATAATTGTATGAACTTTTACACTTAACTTTATCGTTCTCTACTAAACAACTTTAATTATGTTTTGCTTATATTAGATAATTTTTGTAAGCAACTATAAAATGAAATTAATATCATAATTTCCTGGTAGCTTATTTTAACGCAAATTTACACAATGGACTATCTACGCTCTGTCCTCTCCGAGTATTCGAACCCCAGATTTTTATCTTGTAACTTCGTTAAACTTACCGTTGACCAATCGGGGGAAATATCATATAGACCTAGGCCTAAATAAAAGATACTTGTAGGTTTAAAGTGGGTATATTATATTTTATATCTACGATTGACGTTAGACTATCTAACATTAAGTTTCTTCTTTTAATTATACTTACTTTTATCGTATTCCTTGTTTTTGCTCGAATGCAATTTATCTAGATATATATATATATTAAGTATATCTGTGAATACGTAGATTAATAAGTTACTTTAGTTCAGAAGTAATTAGGAATTACCTTACTTCAAGTTAGATCTGTTTTTTCTGATAATATAGTGCTAGTTTGGCTCATTCATAAACAAAATATGGGTTAATATGAAAATATGACTTATGATTGATAAAGTTATTTACTAATTACATTGTTCAACTTTATTAATAATGTTAAACTAGTTCTGAAAAGTTTTTAACGTTCATCGTCAATCAAGCATATTGATGATGCTACTTACAACACTGCCCCCTTCCTGGATTTTGAAGTCCCTTGAACAATCCTAATATAAGAAGAAATCATCACACTGAACTGTCTATTCACAAACCCTTTTTTTTTGGTGGTCTTCTTTTTCGAGGGTTGTAGTATACTGATGGGATGACTTCTTGTCTCTTGCCACTTGCTGTCCTGTCACTGGGAAAGTTATCCTTCGCAGGTGGTAGAACAAATCCACTGACAGCTCTATCCTTGATGATCCTCTCACATTGATCTAAACAGGAACTCTGGACTCTTCTGCGGGTTGATTTTCCACGGGCAAATTCTTCTTTCAAATTACCCAACTTGCCATTCTTTCACCGATCTACTTCCAATGATGGTCATGGTAAGTGATTTTTGGCTTGGACTGCCCATCTTTCTGGATTCTGTAAATCACATCAATGATTCTTTTCAATACAACATATGGCCTTTCCCAACTCCTTCTTAACTCTGGAGTTCCTCCTTTCTTGTATCAAGAGTTGGATAGCCATACCATGACACCTCTTTGAAATTCAGCATTATAAGAATTAATATCATAGCGACTTTTCATGTTATCAGAAGCTGATTTAAATCCTCCTCGGGAATAATTATGTATGACATATTTATTCTTCAAGTGCATGACAGTTCTTCCAATCATTAATCCCTCAGGACATGCCAGTGTGTTTAATTCCACTATGCCTCAGTCAATAGATGAGGATTTATTTTTAATAACTCCTTGTAATAGTATTTTACTTCCTCGTGGTAGAGTTTCTGCCCTCTCTGCTGTCACTGGAAATTCAACCTCCGGTGTAGTAATTGCCATGCAGTGTACCTGGTCATAGATTGTAAAGCAATCTAAAGCTAGCCTAACCTCGCACCTATGTCTCTGCATGAATTCAGTTCCCAATATGCACTCTTCCTTAATGTCAATTACCCACACATCGTGAGGTGTAGACAAGTTTCTTACAGTAAGGGTAACTTCCAACTACCCTCTTGCTGGAACTTTTTGTAAACTTTCTGTTCACTACAATCCCTCTTTATTTTCGTCATCTCTGAAAGAAATTTCCAACTTTCATTGCCAAATTAGGTTGAACAACTGTATCTGTAAAACCAGTGTCGACAAACATACTGCAAGATTCCCCATCAATATAGCCATGAACTTGTGAATAAGTTTCCTTACATAATGAACTTTTTATCTTATTTGGTACAGATGGAATATTATCAGTTGAATTTTACCTCTTAATACCAACTAATTCCTGTTTCCTTCATGTCTGATTAGCTCATTGTTGTTCCTTTGATCTGGTTGAGCTCTGTGACGCACCCTTAGAGTACACATACACTATTCTTCTTTCCGTCACGTTGTCACCCTCTTTTATACACCAGACAACCCAATATCTAGTAAATGCTAGAGCATTCGCCAAGATACAGGATAGTTCTAGAAAGCAGGTGGCGTGAGAATAGTCACGTGATCTCGCTGACGCAACAATATTGTCAGTGTGAGTTAATACCACTCGATGTGACGATCCAATATCTTCGAGATGATATTAGTTGCTTATTTGTAACTTTAATGGCTTTAAATGTCATTGCCAGCAGCAGAGATTCTTTTGAAGATGCACTCCTATTTTGCTTCAGCCGGATTATCATATCTTCATCTGTTGCGGCATTTATAAATTGTTCACAGCCAATGAATCCATCAGTTCACGTGAAGCATCTATATAAAATAGTTGGGCAAGTCTTTCTAAATCTTTTGCTAGTTCAGCTAACGCCTTTTCTTTCCTCCGTATTATGTTCCAGAACTTTGCTCTGGATACTTCCTTTTAGTGTGTTGATCTGAACCTGTTGGATAAAGCATCTAATAATACTTGATAGTTGTTACAACTCTCATCTGGAAGTTTACTTAATGTCGCTAAAACGTGTACTTTTAAATGGCAGCAAAATGAATAGCTTGTTGTTCACTATTCGATCTGTTCAATATGAGCATTATTTCGAACTGAACCTGGTATGCCTCCTAAGGTATCTTTCCATCATAGTTCGTTAGTTTCTAGATCGGGTGGTGTTCATGAATTAGCCAGTTACGTTCTGGAACTGTATTTGATAGTAGCATGGTTGGAGTGTCCAGGGAGATCTGGTAAAAACTGATGACATTTTAGATTGGAATTCTTGAGCAGATGCAAAATGAGATGTAATTGGTCTAATATTTGCATTTATAAATTATTTTTCAAATTGTTTTATTCTGTCAGTGATATCTTTTTTGTTCTTCTTCAGTTTTATCATAACATCTTTTCTGCATCTCTTCATAGTTGCTGTAATCCCTTTGTACGTTCCCAGTAGCTTCATGGAAGTTGTTTTCAATCATACTCATATTTGTTTTTAATTATTCCTTAGGTTTGACGTCTCTTTCTTTTAACTTCTCTCTTAAAGTCCCATATTTTCCCTTTTGAGCTTCTTTTAGTTTTCTATAAATTTCTTCATGTTTTTATTTTAGTTTCTGTCTCGTTCCTCAAGTCCGTTTTTTTTTTTTTGTAATTTCTGTTTCTTTGTTCTTGTTCTACCTTCCACTGTTTTATCGTCTCTAGCAGGTTTCCTATCTCGTTTTATGTCAGTATGGTCATCTTGAAAGTTGAAGTTTAATCAAAGTTATATTTTATTTTCACCAAAAGTGTCCCACCTCTGACATCAATGTTGTACCGTATTGGATTATTGGCGGGTTCTTTTAGATTATTTGATAAAAATAATGCCAAGTCCAGTCCACATGAAAACAACGAATTAATATATTCCTTTAATAACGTTTGTTAGAACTACATTCACTTGTAGACTTTATTTCATAAATAAACATTTCAACATTAATTCCACAACCAAATATAGGCCTCACTTCAAATACAACGTTTCATTTTAAATTGCGATACGGACGCCTAACGTACTTAGCTTTAATAGATAAATGTATAACTCACCGAGTAACTGAAAAGCAGAATAGACACGATAATTAACACTGAATATATTTTCTGAAACTAAACTAACTTATCATTAACAATCAACTTACCTGGATACTTCACAGAACTCTCTTTTAATCTTCACACACTGATTACTCGTATTCCCTCGTTTCTCCAAAGTTCACGAAATTTCTAGATTATTACATCTTCTTGATTAGCACTCTATTTTAGCAAACAACAAATTAAAACATTGAAAATATAGATTTTACAACAGTACTATATTTTCAGTGTCCTATAACCCATAAAAACAAAAAGTTTTTAGGTTTCATACTGATGCTCAGTCTTCACTTCAAAGGTAGAAGGTGTAAAAGAAGTAATATATAACTGATTGAAATTTGAATTGAAGCGAGCTGTAGTTTACATTATCCTTTTTATTTATCACTGTTAAAGTTGACATTGTATTTATATCTAATATGGTCATAACCAAACTTATTGTTACGACAGCGGAAGTCACGTGACGCTAGTAAAACGTCATGACATTCTAGAAAGATCATGTCTGTTCGTGAAGCCTTGAGTGTTCTCCAGACGCCCTCTATTTAGTATATAAACTGGTAAATAAAGTGACTGCAATAATTGTATAGCAGACAGAGAGATTGAAGATATAGACGGACAATTGAGTCAAGCGCGGTAGTAAATAAAGTGCGTGAATCGTTCGTTGTAAATTATAGCGTGTGTTTAAATTAAGGTGATTGTGGAAATTAAGTGTATTGCAAAGTTGAATTGAGAAAGAATAAACTAGTTTTATTTGAGAAAGGACTTGTATCGCTGAAAGTTCTTTGGAAAGAATTTTTACGAGTAATTAACGACCAGAGACGTAACATTATGTTAAATCCTATACCATACTATTAACTTTATGCTATTGATCAATAAATTAGTATAGTAATCCTACACTGTTTTATATGTGATTTAAAAAAGAAAAATACTACACCGTTTCATGTATGACATATTTTTAAAACAAATGTCAATTCCTCACAAGTTTCCACTACAAATTTTAAATATGAGATTTGTAAAAATAGTATTTTAGGTCTACCTTAAGTCTCTGTTGTGTCGCTGACCATGCAGTAGGCCATTTCCTTTACCACCAGAACTCGTTGCTCTGGTAAATATGCAGTTTAGCATGTTTTTTCGTCACATGTTAAATTGGAACACATCATTCATGTTCAAAATCATGAGTTTAAAGTGTATCATTATTCTTAACACATAAGCAGGGCTTTGAGGTAAATATCGAAATAAACATCGAGAGAATTTAGATAAGGTTAAGTATACTTTACGGCCGTTTCAAAATACTTTCATCAGATGTTGCAAATATTGGGTTAATATTAAAATATATTCATTGTCATTTAAGCATACTGGTGATGCTACTTGCAAAAGGATAAAGTTTCGCAATAAGAAACACTTGAAAAAAAATTTATTATGAAAATTTTAACACTTTATTTTCAATGTTTGAAAATGCTGAAAGACATGTCTGGTTAACCTTATCTACTTTATCTAAGGCGATTGTTCTAGAATGCATTATGAAAGAAAATCTACTTTTTCATGTAAAAATTTCATTTGTAATGTAGTTGGTTGGTTAGTTGTAATTAAGCACGAAGCTACCCATGGGCTAACTATGCTCTGCCCACCAAAGGTATCGATACCTAGTTTCAAGCGTTGTAAGTCCCCAGACATGCCGCTGTGCAACTGGGGAGATTGTAACGTAGATCGTGTTTTAAGCCTAAACTGTGAAACGTAACTTTTATTAAAATATTAACACACACATATAACCACTTTTTCACATTAAAAATTTGTATTACTATTTATAGTGTGAGCAAAAGGTCAGAATTTAGGTATAAATATATTTAAAAAGTTTTCTATGTATAAAACAAGAATATATTTTTTGTAAGCTTGTTAAATCTACTTCAATATTTAAAAATTTACATATCAAAATATTAAGTAAAAATTCTCAGAGCAAGCGAATCTTTAAATAACTGCTAAATACTTGCTCTCATGACGTTCTGTTAAAATAACGACATGTTGCTTTATCTGCTCTAGCTTCTAAAAATGGTTTACCTTAACTTCTGTAACTTAATTTTGAAAGTATGTGCTCAGTCCATTGTAAATGCTTGCATGTAATATATTATTCCATATTGTTGTGCTCGCCTTTCGCTACCGGTTAAGTGCTGTTTTAAAAACCGGTTTCGTGGCACAAGTGTAGGTAGTCGATTCAAAACATAAACCTTTACTTTCTGTCCGCTCAACACTGAGACAGAAGCAGTTTGTTAATTTTTATTATTTACCGATAATTACATATGATAATAATTTGTATAAATTTGTTGCAAAATGTATTTTTTTTACATGTTTATCCTTTTTGCTAACCTGTATTTGCCAAGTGTTTGCCGACATTTTATTTCTTGATACCAAGTGCCAAACACCATTCAACTAAAAATCATATTACAGTGTGTAAACCTTTTACACACAAACACACACTAAACATTTTTGAGCTCCTCAGCTTTCCTATTCAAGGTACAACGTTTACTTTTTCGTTTTGTATATAACCTTCCGTTTATTGATTCTTAAAATAATTTAGATTAACTTATCAAGAAATAAACAAAACCAAAATTTAAACGCAAAACTTTTAAAACAATGAAAGATTTTTTTATAAGTATTTAGCCCTTAATATCCTAAAATTATACTGATAACAAGTACTTTTTTATAATAACTTCACGCAAAAGCCTTGTCTCCGGTTCTATGCTACCATGTGAGTTGTGTAATATAATATATGAAGGACTGACAAAAATAAAAGGTTGTTGTGTATTTATTTATCTAATTTGAAAATGCTGCACGTGCTCTTTAGTTCAACATGAAAAAATATCAATACCGTAAGACAAAAACCACCAGGTGCCAGCACTGCTATGCGTGTTTAAAATGTTGACCCAAACATAAAAGGGTATGTTAATTAAAACTGCGGTCAATGACAAAATTTTAGATACTGTGGGTAATGCAACAACGTAACAAGGGCTATTACCTAGGATTAAGTAACAGTGAAAACAAAATAACAATTCCTGAAAGGGAGGAAGAGGTCAACGCTGAACCTGCCCCTCCCTCGTCTTAAACATGGACCGAATCCCGATGAAGAAGAAGGATTGAAGGCGTAATATTATGTTAAAAGTTTGACAATTGTTATGGAGTGTACGTACTTTACAAACCAGCGAAGAATGATTACAACTATATTTGTCATAGGACATTGGTATTAGGCCTATGACATAGTTAACACAGTGTTATTATGCGTGAACGAAATGGTTTTTGCAGGTTTTACAATTAAATATTGACAACCAGTCAAAGCTTGTCATGGTGGTATCGGCTGTTACAGTTGGAAAATCAGATAACCATAAATAATAATCGATGATTCTAAACTGAATAAAATATTTATGAATATTTTTATATTTTCGGGGGTTAGAATTAATTTTTGGTCTCAATTTTTCTTTTTTTTTTTGTCTTTCTACAGATAATCGTTAGCCACTTCTGCAACACGCGATATGTTATTGTTACGTCTCCGTTCGTTAATTAACTTTCCGTAACTTCGTTCCGACGAAACTTTAGCGACAG
>NW_013669145.1:13147-14355 GCF_000517525.1 Limulus polyphemus
TGACGCAACATTATTAAGACAATATTGTAGTTGTGACAAGTAGTTATATTCTTAGCTATATTATTTTAGTTAAATTAGACAATAAAATGTTTATATTCAAACATCCAGATGGGGTTGGTGAGTTACATATAATTTTAAATAACTTTACACTAAGTCTTAGTGTGCTGAGTTAGAGTTAGACTTACCTTTGAGTAATCCTAAGTGGCTTGATGATATGTGGTGTTCAGATTTAGACTTAGCTTAAATCCCTTGAGACTGTCTAAACACGCCTAGCATAATAGAGTTTTTTTATCATTTCTTATAATTCGTTTCTTATCATATGATGGTTTTATAACGATAAATCTCATTAATAATATCTTAGACATTAATATACATGTATTGATATTTACTACTACTTTATAGAAATTCGTCTACCTCTTGCTTATTTTATTTGAATTGATTTAACTACATCCTTCATCTGGCTTGTCGTCCACTTTTTATTTCTAAAACTGTGTAACCTCTTTAACCTTGAACGTAATCATATTGTTTTGATGTCTGCATTACATGGTCTGCCGCGTCTGTAAGTTGTGTTACTGGAAGCTTTAACCCACATTGCACTGAAAATATGTGTTACAAAAACTCAGCCAGCATTAATATTTTAGTCAAGTCGTCATGTAAGTACATTTCCAATACTTTTCTTTTTCTACGTTCGCCATAATTAGAATTTCCTTTAAAATGAACATATATATAAAGCAAATACACTATACGGAATTATTACTTGCTGATACTGACAAGCACAAACAACGAGTTATTATGTGTACTTTACTCTTACGTTTCCCAGGGGCACTAAAAACTAACTGGATATGCACGAAGGAACACCTGAACGTAAACTATGAATTTGTAAAGCTTGGCTGGCGTGACAATCTTTAAATTGTATACTTTCAGATAAACACCAAACTTCTTTTCGTTGATACATTTAGTATCTAGCTTCACTTTAAGAAAAACAAAAACAAACGCGAATCTTGATGTACTGTGGTGAAGAGTAAGGACGATTTTTTTTTATAAAGCATGCAAATTATAAGTAAGTAAATAATGTGGGTTACCGCTGAATGCTATAAACATGACTGTATGGAGAGAAACATAAATATGTACAGGTATGGTGTGTGGACTACAAGGACGCATATGTATATATTATGTATAGATTATCTGCCATATATATATATATATTG
>NW_013669145.1:15355-22443 GCF_000517525.1 Limulus polyphemus
CCCCCCCCCATGAGATAACCAATGAACACTTAGCGAAGAATGAGTTTTGATTCTAGTGTTGTAAGTCCGCAGACATACCGTTATGCCACTGAAAAACCACTAAAAGAGATCCATTCAATACTTGACTTGACCATTTCAGATTCACTTATATTTATAATAGCGTGGTCAAAGGAGAGCGCCACTATTAGACATACTTAACAAGAAAATAAAATACATTTAAAGAGCACATGAATGTTTTTTATCTCTTCCTGTCAATATTGAAATGGGCAAGATTGTTTTTTATCTCTTCCTGTCAATAGTGAAAGGGGTGAGATTCTGAGACCGCAGTGAAAAGGTACTAGTTATGAAAATTTGAACTCGATGTTTAGGGTCCTTTATTTCGGATACCTGGTATAACTTAATAGTTAGAGTACTCGCTCGCAATCTGCGAGTCGTGGGTTCGAATCATCGTCTATAAACATCCTCGCTCTTTCAGCCGTAGGAGCATTATAATGTTACGATTAATCCCATTGTTCGTTGGTAAAATAGTAGCCTATGAGTTAACAGTGGGTGGTGTCGACTAATTGCCTTCCCTCTAGGCTTTCACTGCTAAATTAGGGACAGCTTGCGAAGCTGGCCCTCGAGCTGCTTGACGCGAAATTCCAAACAAAACAAACAAATATATTTCGGATTCTACTGAAGAATTAATGTGGGCTTCATCAAACACTCAAGAACCAAATCAAAAGTCAAGGAGGGAGGTAGAGGTCCAGATGTACCTGATCCACCCAGGTCACATGACCAGACACTGACCAAGTGAAACAATTGGAGTCATTGTTCAGGCAAGGGTACCAAGTTTGCTGGGAATTCCCCCCCCCTTCCCGGGCCCATATTAGATGTACAGACTAATTTTGATCAATATCAAAATTGGTAAATTGCATCTTACCCTCCAAGTGTTATTACTTTCTTTGACGTTGCACAGTTATATCATTTTCTTCCCTCTTCAGATGTTATTACTTACGTTTGTGCCCCCAAGTGGCACAGCGGTATGTCTGCGGACGTACAACGCTAGAATCCGGGTTTCGATACCCGTGGTGGGCAGAGCACAGATAGCCCATTGTGTAGCTTTGTGCTTAATTACAAACAAACAAACTTATTTGATGCTGCTCAGCTGTATCTTTTTATTCCCTAAACATGAAGCGGGAATAAAAAGAACCCCAATGAATATGTTTTAAAACACTAAAATGTACTCGGAGATGACTTATAAGTAATTTGAAAAATGAATATTCGAACAGACTTCTTTATAATTTTGTATTTTCTTTATCAACATAAGCGTGACAACAGTGCTTAGTAAGAGCGTCAAAGTGCCCGAACTGTGGGACAGGTACATAGACGATATCTTTAGGATATGGACCATGATCTAGAGTCCCTATTTAAATTTCATATTTTCATCAACTCTTAGCATTTTTCTATTAATGTTACATTAAAACACTCCGGTAACGAATGATATCTATCTTTCCTAGTCTTTAGCCTTAATCTAAAAGATACGCACGTTACAATCAATTTGTCTATTAAACTTACCAGCAGAAATATCCGCTCTCCAGGAAGGTATAACTGCTAGTTCCTGCAGAAGGCTATTGGGCCTACGACCCAAAGATAGACCTGCAGCCTTTTCTGGAATTGTCTGACATTTCTACAACAATGTACTCATACTTGACATTTAATAATGTTCCCCATTCATGAGAAAAACGATTTTATTGAAATTTTAGTTTAAAAATGAGCTATCATCACAGAGTACATTTTATTCAAGTATTTCTTTGTAGACGCAGTTATCGATGAAAGTGCCTTGCGTTTCTGTTGCATCACTCATGAGATTTTCACTAAAGAAAAACAAATATATTTTTAAGTTTGTTTTATGATAGTTTTATATTTGAAACTTATTTCTTTTTTGTAATTTTTATTGGTTAAATCTGAAACTTATCATTTTTGTGGAAATTTCAATTGTTTTATTTATTGCTGATGATCGGTGCAGTAGTTTCCGAGATCCGAGTTTTGGACGTATACATTGCAAGCTAGATTATAATAAGATAGTGTTAATCTAACATTTTTACGTTTCAAATCTCATGATCCACCAGAAATGAAGTGAGGTATAATCTTAGAAAAATCGAGTTAATCGAGTTAGCTGTATTTGCACCTCTCTAGGGGCTAGAATAATGTCATTATTAGTTTTAAAAATACACAGAAGTTAAATAGTAATTCAGACCCAAAAATCATTTTTTATAATTAAATAGTTTTTGCTAAGCAAAAAGATACAAATCCTAGACCCAAACCTAGAAAAAATTGACTACTTGAGTTGTTCCTTAGATGAACGTCACTGTTGCCTCCAAGTAGACAACTCTTACAAATAACCCATAATCAGAAAAAAGATGCTAAAATCAATGCTTGACAAATGTGCCTTAGAGCCAAACTATTATGACAAACAAAACTGTAATATACAGTATTGGAAATACTTATGAAACAATAATAGAGTGATTGTAAAATGCAAATATTGTAGTATTGTTACCCTCACCTTATTCTATGGAAATAAACTGCAACAGTGTATGGTTACGTGTTGATAATTTATACTATGATTGCCTGTCATCCATCCAATGAGACAGCGTCACACCAGCATAATATCTATAAAAGTACAGATGGCTATACTATTCCCAGCAATAACGTGGTTAATGTACTGATGACTTCCAGGACAGATGTGCCATATAGCAAACACGTAGAAGTCAAAATTGTGGCTGGTAAATATTGCATCATGCATTCGGACTGAAAAGAGGTTTCATGTTTCAGTAGGAAGTGTATGGAAACAATGAGAATATGTGATACTAATACTATTAATACCAGAAACAGTCAAAGTAAAAACACCAAAATCTTCAAAGGTAGTGTTAAAAGGCTCAGGGTGAGCTCTTTGCGTGATAAACGACAATCCAGAAGATTGACCTACTATAAGTACAGGTGTGAATACTATCTCAAGATGAGTAAACTATACATTAGAATGGATGCTTATCTGCTAAAAAAAGCAACAAAAATTCTGCTTAGAAAAGACAAAGGCTGAAATGATCATCTGAATGAGCAAAACTGGAGGAGGGTGAGCTTTACATATTAATACAAATTAAAATTGTTTGGTAACAATGAACGATAATTTGTTCAATGACAAAGAGAAGAACGGTATGACGGTCAACGTTCATCTATAGTGAAGTATGCTACGGAAATAATACAAGTGTGGGCTGTATCTCAGCTACTAGTGTTGGAGGTGTACACTAAACTGGTGGAACCCTGACTGCTGACAGGTACAAGTATATTCTTATCTATCGCGTTATATCTTCAGAAACGGGACCTGTTAGGCGTGGATGCATCTTTAAACAAGTGATCCCGAGCATGCGGCAAATGTGATGAAATGTTCTCTAGCCTAACAGAATCTGTTGCAATACCAAAAGAGCCTTTGATGAAGCCATCACGGGAAATATCGAACAGTTTTAAAAAAAATTGTTGGGGTAGTTGGTCGTTTGATATTTCATCATATATTTCATAATTTATTTTACGTTTCAGTCGTCTTTGCAATCAATAAAAGACAGCAAAGTACATACAATGTATTTGTATGCTATATAGACTATTGGTATACTTATCTGTTTATATAATGTATAGAGTTTTAGCACGTATATATATGTGTGTGTGTGTGTGTGCATAGTGAATATATTACTAATATCCGTAAACACACGTATTATTTGCGTATGACAAGTACCATTTACAATTATGCATATTGTGTAAAAAGAACAATTGGAGTAAGTAATTGTACGTTTTATGCAAGAACGACAACTGATTTACGTAAATATATATATTTTGAAAGAATGATGACAGAATCTGAACATATTTCTTGTATATGAACAACAATTGATGAATGTAATATGTAAACATATGTACAGTGTAAGAACGACAACTTATACACGTGATTGTATGTATTCTGTGTGAACGGCTTAAACATGTGTTCTGTGTGGACAGCAGTTGACACACACAAATATATGTATTTAAACACATGGCAGCGTGTTGTGCGGCCAAGACAATCTCCAGGACAGGGGCGATAGTTTAGCAATATTTCACTTTTTCTAGCTCGGACATAGGTAATCCGAACTGTCACATATTTTCAGTGGATGCGCTCTACTGGATCCTTACTTTACATACCAAATTTCAATATAATCCATTAAGAAATGCATGAGATATAAAATCTCCAATTTTGATTGAATTTCTTTCTTTTTTTTTCTTCGCACTGAAAGTAAGGAATTTTTTTAAATAGAAAATCATACTTCTGTGGATTTCTTTTCAAATTTGATACACTGATAGATCTTTATAACCTACAATTAGATGTCAACTTTGGTCTAAATATAAGCCACATGTGCAATGTTATTCAACAGAAACCGCTCAATTTTCACCAACATTTTTGCGCAAGCCTACGCAAAAAGTCACGTAAGCTATCGATCTAAAAATTTTACTACAGTTTCACCTAAAGGTAAAAGTGAACCGTTTTTAGTTTTTGTCATTCGGATTAAAGATGATTGATTTAGAGCAGCAAAATTATAGGATGAAAACACGTACAGATACATAAGTATTGGTTAGGCCAAGCAATCTATCATATATTAGCAGTTTCTAGTTCAAGTTTTCAAAAGGATCATATGGGTGGTCGGTTATTATTGATTGTTCATTGCCAACTTTGCAGCACAAATTTGCTAAATTTTATGAAATTTTCCTAATTAAAGAGCATTTAGCGTCACGTGGTATTTACTTAAGTAATTAGAGTAAATAATGATGCTTGACACTGCTGTACTGGGTGCATCCAGGTGAGGAGAAGAAACTGTTAATCCAGTTTCCATGACGTTGCTATGAAGGAAGTTATTAACACTGTTTCAAAAAAGGAAAACTACCACCATATATTTTACAGAATGGGTTGGTCCTGTAAAGTATACGTCTGTTCCAAATAATAGGGCTGCGATCCTAAAGCTAATGTTGGTTACTACCGAATGTCGCTTTCTTACTTGCTGTGGTTTGTTGGTGTGTATTGATAAAAAGTCATGATATCTAATCAAAAAACACGTTAGGTGTGAAAAAGAGGTGTGGTCAAAAAGAACTGAGCATGTGACTTAAAGGAACGAAATCAAAATTGGCGGCCAATTTTACATCAAATATTCATTCGTTAGTTAACTAGGCCGCGAAAGTTGTTTTACCCACCATCATACCCCAAGTTGAACAAAAAACGTGGCCTAGCTAACTAATGAATGAATATTTGATGTAAAATTCTTATCAATGCTATAAGTGTAGCTATCAGTTTGGCCGCCAATTTTGATTTCATTCCTTTAAGTTGTACGCTCAGTTGTTTTTTTGGCCGCACCTTTTTTCACACCTAAGGTGTTTTTTAATTGAATTGTATATGCACGTCTATCTGGTTTTCTATCTGCGCAAAGAAATTAAATGAAAAGTATGTAGCGTAAAAATTCATCTAAAAAAATGTTGTAGAAAAAAAGGTGGTTTAAAAAAAAAAGACATTTTTGACGTAATGTTCAACAAAGACACTTTGAAACTGTTGTTATCAGCATATTTTATGAAACATGCACACGTTCCTGTGATTGAGTCGCTGGCAACTGGTAGTCTTCCTTATCGTACAGCACTATATATTTCCATTAACACACATCATTCATATTTATGTATATCGATGGCGATGACCACTGTGAAAATCTAACTTATCATAGATCACTTTATCTGTCTGTCCACCACATCTTATACAGACATGCTTCAATTATATGTATATTCACGACGATAACAACTAGCTGTGGTAGAGCATTATATCACTGCTTTCATAGAAACGTAAATGTTAAGTAAGTAAATTGTCGACTAGTTGAGCTCTGTTATAGAAATATCTGAAGATTAAAGTATGTATGTATATATATATAGTGTAGTTTCGTCAACACCATATTACAGGAACAGATAATATTATCAAACATGCACATCGTTTTTAGCTGATATATTTCAGCTTAAAATGTCATTTGGCGTTTTAAACAACTTTTTGTGTTCTCACTTATAACAATCCGTAACTCATTTTATGCAGAGCGCGACCCATAAGTCACGCTTCACAGTTTGACTTAATATGCTTTTTTGAATTATTATTTATAAAGTGATTATTAAAGAGAAAAATTGGTGTCGTCTTACACTACAACCTTGAAGAAATTAAACGTACCATATCTTAAAGATGACAGTTACTTAAGCCATGTCATCAGAAAATATTGCATATTAACCAGTCAAATAAAAGGAACGAAAAAACAAACACATTTTTTTTGTACTTAAATTATTTATTATAAATTTATCATGGTCATACAGGTAAATATTAATAAAGTTCTGCATTAAGTAAAGATTTAAAAAAATTACATAATGCAATATCCATTTAGTGAAAAGTTGGAATGCTCAGCATGAACGGCACCTTATGCCAGTGTAGGCCAAACAGCCAGGTAGGAGCCATCTAGAGTTCAACCATAGCCATCCATGATTTTCAACTATTAATTAAAGGGAAGACAGACAGCCAGCAACATCTGCTGCTACAAGGGCTTTATCAGCCTTATTTTACATATAATAAAGGGTTTGACTGTCATATTTATAACGCACACACAGTCAAAAGTGCAGAGCGTATTGTACAGCAATCAATTTCGAGCTTTAGGCTCTTCGATACACAATCCTACACGTTAACTACTAGGCCAAGCCCGATCAACTTTTATTTTTATGCTATGATATTATCTATAGCTAATTAAATTTAAACCTAACTCACTTGTTCCACGTGAATTCAAGTGTTTGTTTGCTTGGAGGTAAGCACAACATTACACAATGGGTTACTATTTGTGCTGTGCCAAAGACGGGTATCGAAACCCGGTTTTTAGAGTTATAAGTCCACATACCGCTGTGCCAGTGAGAGGCTGGCATATACATCGATTAAATATTTATTACCTATGTTTTATAGATTTTTCTGCCTTTTGGGTGGAGTTTCTCGGATGCTAAAACAAACTCTCTAACCACCTTGCCAGTAACCA
>NW_013669145.1:23286-29246 GCF_000517525.1 Limulus polyphemus
TGAAAAATATTTGGGGGTGCTTAACTTTTTTCCAGGTGTATATATATAATTCGATAAAACCGACTTAATTACTTTCGCACTTTGAATGAAATTAACCTCATTCATATCTTTGACGATTTGAAGAACAATAACGTATTGAATTACCATCAAAATTAACTAAGCATTCAAGTTTGGTAAAATGTGTTTGAATTACAAGAGAACCTTGTGTGGCCAAGATTATAGCGTGCCCGGACTGTGCATCTGAGGATTCATGTTTCTCGTCCTGATACTTCAAAACTTTGCTGGGACCGTGTATGGTACTACAACAGTTACGGTCAAATCCCACTGTTTGGTTATACAAAAGTAGCACAAGAGTTGGCGGTGGGTACTGTTGGCTAGTTGTTTTTCCTCTAGTTTCTCAGTTCGAAGTTAGGAACGGCTATGCGTAGACAGCCCATATAAAATTTGTTTGAAAAGTTTAAAAGTAACAAGTACAAAATTAGAAGGTTTATAATTTTTGTTTTTTAAAAATCCTGTAATATACAAAATAAGAAATCTTGATATCTCTAGTGTTTAAAATTTATGCAAGATTACCAAGTGAATGTCATGGCGTCTAAGGTGTGGGCTTCGATGAAACGTAAAGAATACATTTAGACGAAAGCTGTTATTAAAAGAAATTAAGATTTGCTTGTTGTTAAGCACAAAACTGCACAATGTTCCATCTGTATTGTGCTCACCAAAGGGATAAAATCACGAATTTTAGTGTTATAAAATCTCTAACTTTTCGCTGAGCCACCAATATGAAATTAAAAAGAAATTTACTCTTCAGAAAGGATTAAAAACCATCTTGAACCAGTTTAGTTACAATCCCAAAAATGTGGAATTTTAAAAATCAAATAGAGAGTTTTAGGCTAAGTTTGTTTGTTTTGTTGAATTGCACGAGAGCTATTCGAGGGCTATCAGTGCTAGCCATCCCTGTTTTAGAATTTATAGACAGAGGGAAGGCAACTAGTCAATTTTTAGGGTACGCTTTTTACCAACGAAAAGTAGGATCGGCCTTCACATTATAACACCCCCACAGTTGACGGGACAAGCGTGTTCAATTAAGGGATTCGAACCCGCCACCCGCAGCTTGCGAGACAAGTGCCCTAACCACCAGTCCATGGCAGGTTCTTTAGAGTGAGAAGATACCATTTGAGTATTTCACAAAAGGATCAGATTTATTTATTTCATTCCTCTAAATATAATATACAGTAACCTAGTGGAATTTCTAAAGCTCTATATACCGTTGTTATGGTTAGAAGTTTACATGATCACCCAAGTCTAATAATTAATTATTTACTTACTTTTATTAATTACGAGATAATAATTAATAACTAGTTTTTATCCAACGTTGCGGTTGTTGCTGTCTTCAGGGAAGTCTTGAAAATGACTACTCCTGTAGTAGTGATGACCAGAATTCGAACTTGCGTCTACTTGAATGTGAAAAACCTGTGTATTATCCAAAGGATCCATTGGGTCTTTGATCAACTAAAGTATTTAAATAATCTCATGAGGAATGTGACAGTGTTTTATTGTTAGTGTGGTATACAAATGAGCCTTACGTTTCGTGGCTTTCTGTTTTGCCAAATTTATTCTGAATTACCATCCTTCTTCTGGTAGGCTGTAAGTTGTGTCTTTATAGATGTTGTCATATCTAGGGGTGATTATTTTGTTATGTGTAAGGGCGAGTTTATTTCATTGCTTAGTACAGTTTTGTCGGGTTCTGTTAACGGTCGTTTGCTTAACTTTATTTCAGGGCATTTAGGTGTGTCTGTAATGTTAGAAAGCTTCTTGTCTTGAGAATCGTTGAGTGAGTTTAGTTTATTTTTGTGAATTTCCTTAGTACACAAATGTGTGTGTGTGTGTATGTTGGTATGGAGTTTGAATAGCTGTAAACATCTTGATAGAGTTTATATTGTCTGTTGTATCATCTACCATCTGATATAGATGGCAAATGTTATTCTGTGTCATGTGTTTATTTATATGGAGATGTTTGATTATATCTTGGACTTAGAACATAGCTTTATTAAGTTCCAGAGTCTGAAAGTTTTGAAAATGATACATAGCGACAATGCTGGTGATAAACTGGTAAAATTTCTAAGCATGGTATATAACATCAACATTCACAATGAAATGGAAAATTTTCCATGCATATTAAAAAATGCCAGCCCACACAACGAACTTGTGAAATTTCCAAGCATGCTACATAACACCAACGTTCCCAGTGAACTGGTAGAATTTCTAAATATGGACCAAAACAACAGTCATTATGAGCTGGTGGAAGCTGGTAATGTGGTGTTTTCAGGTATATGCATAACAACACGGTAAAACGTCCTACAAAGTTTATGGACGTGACTTGTGTCTAAGAAAGTTTTCTCGAAATTGTTAACGTAGTGTTAATTCTATATCATGATCAACTTATATTAACACCCTGATTAGTATTTAGGTTACTAAATGCAAAGTTTGTACAAAAACTTGTTTTCTTGTTGTTGTTGTTGTGTAAATATCATGCTCGAGCAGCTCACGGAAATAAATGCACTTTAAAAATATTTTCCTTGAATTTCCATTCAATGAATAATGAAACTAAGCAAAGGGAAGAAGTTAGTCATATAGGAGTTTATTGCGATGAAGATCAATTCAAATCTAGCAGGAAAGAACCAAAGTGTTATCTTTATCCTCTCTCAAATCTGTTCTTTTACTGAGCTAAGCTACTGTTCGTTCCCATAATAAGCATCTAATCAAACCATTATTTTCCTGTTCTTAACTAAACAGTTTATTTCCGTAATTATGTAAGCAACTGATCAAATCACAACAGTCCTGTTCTTAATCAAATAAGTAGTTTATTCCCGTACTGCGCTATACAATGGATCAAATCACAATTGTCTTTTTCTTGACCAAATAGTTTATTTCAATACCATAGTTAAGCAACTGATCAAAACACTATTGTCTTATTCCTAACTAAATATTACATTCCCGTAATTATGTAAACAACTGATCAAATCACAGTTGATCTGTTCTTAACTAAGTAGTTTATTCCCATGTTAAGTTAACCAACTAATCAAATCACTATCGTCATGTTCTTAACAAAATACAGGGTAATTCATTCACGTATGAAAAAAAGTAACTGACAAATCATTATTGCTCGACTCTTAACCAGTCAGTTTTTACCCGCCCTTAGCTGTTAATATTTCCTTTGCATTATAATCTACAAAACTTGCTTCTGTTTTTCCGCACTTTGAGGCCGTGAATGAGCTATAAGAGTGACGATCAAATCTCACTATTCGATCAGGCAAGAGTACCCTAAGAGTTGGCGGTGGAACGGCTATGCGCAAATAGTTCTTTTGTAGCTTTGCGAGAAATGCTGAAAGAAAAACAAACAAACAAATCTATTTTTCTTCCGCGAATATTTGACGTCATATTGTGAATATATATATGCTTGAAGTATACGGTAGACTGTCTAAACTTTATTGTAACGTGAGTTTAGTATTTACCTTCTACAGATAAATTGTTAGTCTCGAGGATTTGTTTGTTTGTTTGTAGTTAAGCATAAAGCTACACATTGGGTTGTCTGTGCTCTGCCCAACACGGGTATCGAAACCCGGTTTGTAGCGTCGTAAGTCCGCAGACATGCTGCTGTGCCACTGGGGGGCAGTCTCGAGAAGGTACAACAGCTTTAGCCTAGAAAACATATGCATTAAACAGTGCCGGATTAAGGCATAAGCTAACTAATTTATAGCTTACGGCCTCAAAATATATGGAACCTCTTGTCCGCCGCTAAAAAAGAAAAAGCTGAATCCATTTCAATATTTTTATCGTTTTGGGTGGGTTTTTTTCATAGCAAAGCTATATTGGATTATCTGCTGTGTCCATCGAATTGGAATCGAACTCCTGACTTTAACGATTAAATGTTTAGTCTTACCACTGTTCCACTGGGGGACTTTTTATCGTATTGGGGCCTCTTAAGCTTTACGTAGCTTAGGGCCTCAGAATGTCATAATCCGGCACTGGCATCAAAATAGATATTGGTTGAAATTATGTCATCCTAAGGATGTGGACCAACTACACGGTTTAAAATATAACTTTCATTTAACAAAAGTATCGTGCCTATCCTACATAGTAGAAACAAGTACAATATGTTTCATTGTTTATATATATATATATATATATGTGTGTGTGTGTGTGTATGTATGTATGTATGTGTAAATCGGACGATATGTTAGTGTGCGTGGGTTTATGTATTAGACATAAATTTTGTTTGGAACCTACATAATTTTTTCTTTGCCACCACTATGTATGTATTTTCATTTTTATTTTGTTTTATGTTTGATACTATTACCGCTAGGTAAAGTTTCCTATCACGTGAAATTGTCATCGTTTATGTATTCTATAATTTCCGTTAGTTTAAACCATCTTTTTTAACGTTAAGTCGTACCTGGAGTAGGCTTATGGCCAAAACGTTGTATGGTAAATTAATTCATGATAAGAGTGTTGAAAGCAATTAAAGTGTTTCCTTCTTTTCTCTCATCAAATCATGGTTACCAACCTTTCTTTGGTAAGCATGTATGAAGCACTTAAAATTTATTCAAATAAAAACAAGAACAGATCTTTAGTTTAGACTTAGATAATTACATTTCGTATTCGGTGCATCATTATAGTTATACTTATAACGAGAGTTACTTATTTAAGTGTTTTTGTTACGTATCTGCTTGTTTGATAATTACCGGTAGAAATTCTTTCCGAGGAACTTCAGTGATACAAGTCCTTTCTTGATTAAACCAGTTTATTCTTTCTCGATACAACTTTTAATAATACACAGAATTTCCACAGTCACTTTAAACTTAACAACCTTTATAACACATGCTATAACTCACAGTGATTTACACACACTTTGCTTACGGTGTCTGCTGTTCGCTTGACTCAATTATGTATCTCCGCTTGACTCAATTATTTATCTATCTCCAATCCCGCTGGGTTTTCTCGCTAGGCCTATATACTAAAAAGAGGGCGTCTCGATCAGACTAGAGTTGGCGGGCAAATTCATGATCCTTCGAGAAACTCCAGCGCGCATGCTCCCAGGGTCACGTGACTTCCGCTGTCGTAACATTATATTACGGGTCACGTCTTTTTTCTGAGAGATAATATTAAAATATTAGTACTGGTAATTCAAACTTTGATAACTTTTTTCAACATCTAAGTATTTTTATTTAAATGTTTCTTTTCTTTTCTATTTAATATTTTTTCCACTAGGAGAAATCTGCAATCACATTAAATCATTGTTATTTGTCTGTTTTATTAAATAAAACCGAAACTACAGTTATGTCTGAAATAGACCTATGGCTGGAATGTTGTACAGTAAATTCATTTATGATAAGAGTGTTGAAAGCAGTTCGGTTTATTCGTTTTTATTTTCTCTCATCAAATAAACAAAAATGTATATGATGTTTGTTTGTAAAAGTTTATGAAATCTTTAGGAAAAGAAAAATGTTATTAAAACTGCTAATGAATTATTATTAATATTTTCAGATTTATGCACCTGAACATATATCTGTATTAAGCTTTACAACTAAAACTAACTGGCATGTCTTTAAATATGATGCACTTAATTACATGAGTAAGATTTAAGAAACTACAAATTTATATATATGTTGAGCTTAGTCAATCAATCTTTAAAAGAACAATGTTCCAAGTCCTATGGTACTATTACGTCTCTGTGTTCGTTAGTTAATTTCCCGTATAATTTCTTTCGGATGAAACTTTAGCGATACAAATCCTTTCTTAAATAAAACTAGTTTATTCTTTCTCAATTCAACTTTGTAATACACTTAATTTCCACAGTCACTTTAAATAAACGCTATAATTCACATTGATTCACGCACTTACTTACGGTCACTAATACTGGAAGTATTCTTCGTACACTGGCTCCTCATATGTCCTTGCTC
>NW_013669145.1:30052-58139 GCF_000517525.1 Limulus polyphemus
AATTTTATAGTTATGACAAACATTCGATTTAAAATTTTACAGTAAGGAAAAACATTCGATTTAAAATTTTATAGTTATGACAAACATTCGATTTAAAATTTTACAGTAAGGAAAAACATTCGATTTAAAATTTTGTAGTTAGGACAAACATTCGATTTAAAATTTTACAGTTAGGACAAACATTCGATTTAAAATTTTACAGTTATGACAAACATTCGATTTAAAATTTTACAGTTAGGACAAACATTCGATTTGAAATTTTACAGTAAGGAAAAACATTCGATTTAAAATTTTATAGTTAGGACAAACATTAGATTTAAAATTTTACAGTTAGGACAAACATTAGATTTAAAATTTTACAGTTAGGACAAACATTAGATTTAAAATTTTACACTAAGGAAAAACATTCGATTTAAAATTTTATAGTTATGGTAAACATTAGATTTAAAATTTTACACTAAGGAAAAACATTCGATTTAAAATTTTATAGTTATGGTAAACATTAGATTTCAAATTGACAGTTATGACAAACAATCGATTTAAAATTTTACAGTTAGGACCGAAACTAGATTTGAATATTTATAGAGACTATCGTAACTATAAGTTCTGAACATTTCTAGAGAGACCAATTACAAGACTTTATATTGTGGACCGTTGACTATTTTCAAACTCTGTTTACACTTCTAATAGTCTTCAGTTTGATTCTGTGTTTTATTTATTCATATAACTATACATCAGTAAACTATGGAACAGTCCTAATATGGTGATATACAATAAGTTCACTTTCTAAAAGCTTTTTTCCATTCCTTGTTAATAATTTCATTTGAGTTTACTTACTAGTAATAAGAATTTTTGTAAGTTACTTCTTTTGCAGTAGCTTTTGACGAAAAAAATTTACTTAGACAGATATGATGTTTCGGCACTTGAGGGACCATTCTAAAGAACGCAGCTTATAACGTTAAAATATCCTTTTAAGCCCCCCAGTGACACAGCGATATGTCTGCGGACTTATTCCGTTAGAAACCGGGTTTCGATGCACGTGGTGGGCAGAACATAGATAACCCTATGTGGCCTTGTGCTTAATAACAAACAAACAACAATATCCCTTAAATAAAATAAAAACCCTCCTCCAAACCCACTTTAAAAGCTATAACATAGAGAAATTATTTCGTTGTTAATGTTATTTCTTAGTTAAGTTTGAATCATTATAACTGATTACAAAATTAGAAATGACTTTTTTAATTTATGAAGAGTTTGCAGTACTTTATATTTTTTACTTATATGTGTATTTCAAATGAAACAAAAATTATATTTTCCTTCACAATTCGGTGATATTCATCAGTTTTATACATTTTCTGTACAGATGACGTCCTTAAACGTTGTTATGGTAAAATAGGATGTTTCTCAATCGGAGAACCCTTCCTTTCTCTGTATCGCCCAGTCAACCTGTTTCCTTACCCTCCTGACTCCCTCAATGTTAACTTTCTCTTGACGACCAGGAAGAATCCTAACTACTTCCAAAGACTGACCACTGATGAAATCTCCAAGTCAGGCTTCGATCCTACTAAACCAGTGAAGATACTTGTGCATGATTATCTGGAGGATGTCAATCATGACTGGATGCTGGTTTGTACCAAGTTATGTATTTACCAATCATAGTTAAATCCAAGCTTTCAACAAGCTGTAGTTCTGGGTTAATAGTTTTCTTGTCACTTAATACACCAATCATAGTTAACTCACAGCTTTCAACCAGATGTAGTTCTGGGTTTATAGTTTTCTTATCACTTAATACACCAATCATAGTTAACTCACAGCTTTCAACCAGATGTAGTTGTGGGTTTATAGTTTTCTTATCACTTAATACACCAATCATAGTTAACTCACAGCTTTCAACCAGATGTAGTTCTGGGTTTATAGTTTTCTTATCACTTAAGACACCAATCATAGTTAAATCCGAGCTTTCAACCAGATGTAGTTGTGGGTTAATAGTTTTCTTATCACTTAATACACCAATCATAGTTAACTCACAGCTTTCAACCAGATGTAGTTGTGGGTTTATAGTTTTCTTATCACTTAATACACCAATCATAGTTAACTCACAGCTTTCAACCAGATGTAGTTGTGGGTTTATAGTTTTCTTATCACTTAATACACCAATCATAGTTAACTCACAGCTTTCAACCAGATGTAGTTCTGGGTTTATAGTTTTCTTATCACTTACTACACCAATCATAGTTAACTCACAGCTTTCAACCAGATGTAGCTCTGGGATTATAGTTTTTTATCACTTTGATACACTAATCGTAATTAAAATTCACCTTTGAATCACCCGTAACTCTGGGCCAGTAAAGTAATGATTTTCCTACAACCCACTAATAAATATAAGATATAATAGGAATCGAAACTTTAGGAATATGTATCAACTAGAAGCTTTCTGTTTTTTTTATTATTATTATTATAGTGTTTTATGCTTATAACATCAAAAACTTTCCGGATCTTGTTTGCGTGTAAGAAGTCTTACTGACAGAGTTGTACTCAATTTTTAGTTTAAATATTTATCTAATTTTTAACTTTCAGCAAATGATTCGAGAACTCCTGACCTACGACGACTACAACATCATTTCCCTGGACTGGTCCAGAGGTGCCACTTCCCCTTACACTCAAGCTGTGGCTAATGCTCGTATGGTTGGAGCTATTCTCGCGGAATTTTTAACATTTTTACAAGTAAGTTTGTTTGTTTTTGAATTTCGCGCAAAGCTACACGAGGGCTATCTGCATTAGCCATCCCTAATTTAGCAGTGTAAGACTAGAGGGAAGGCAGCTAGTCATCACCACCCACCGCCAACTCTTGGGCTACTCTTTTACCAACGAATAGTGGGATTAACCGTCACATTATAACGCCCCCACAGCTGAAAGGGCGAGCGTGTTTGGTGTGACGGGGATTCGAACCCGCGACTCTCAGATTGCGAGACGAGCGCCCTAACCACCTGGCCATGCCGGGCCTACAAGTAAGTCATGCACACTTGTTGACACTTGGGTGAAATGAAGGGAATAATATGGAAAACAATAAATCATTGAGGATTAATTGCACTTTATAAGAATGATTTTTCAGAACCTGTGCTCCCCTTGGAACATCTCAAATCTATAAGACGCGTGTGTGATGCTCTTGAAAGAATGTAACCGCGCAAAATCGAAAGTAGAACTACACATTTGGCATTTATACGTTTTATGGTAAATAAAAAACCTCAGAATAACTTATTATAGATTTTATGTCAAGAGATTGAGGGAAAAAGCAGTAATTTCACTGAGAAAAAAAAACCTATATTTAATTGATCCACAGATTGATCCTACACAATGTTTAAAGCTACTTCCCTGACTTGACGCAATAAAATAATTAAAAATAAGCCAGTATGTTGAACCTGGCTCACTAAAAAAAATATACAAGAAACCCAGATCATTGTACCAAACCCAGTTAAATATATATATATATATAGAACCTGATCGAAGTACAAGCAAACAGGTATCCACTGTATTAGACCTGATCTACAAAAGCAACTATAAGTATCCATGTAATGTATCTGATGTACAAAAGCAACTACAAGTACCAATATAATGTATCCGATTTACAAAAGCAAGTACAAGTACCAATATAATGGATCTGATGTACAAAAGCAACTACAAGTACCAATATAATGTATCCGATCTACAAAAGCAAGTACAAGAACCAATATAATGGATCTGATGTACAAAAGCAACTACAAGTACCAATATAATGGACCTAACCTACAAAAGCAACTACATGTACCAATATAATGGATCTGATGTACAAAAGCAAATACAAGTAAACCAGTATAATGAACTGACATATTAAAATATTAATATTAAAGCAGTATAAAGGATCCGATGTACTAAAACAGTTGCGAATAAGCCAGTATAATGAATCAGATCCTCAAAAAAGTTACAAGTAAGCTAGTATAAAACACTTAACCTACTATAACATTTACGAGTAAACCAGTATAATGGACCCTACCCACCGATATTTAGCAATATTTCAGTTGAATATTAAAATATTTTTCAAATACAGATATTTCGTTATGTTATCCACTAGTGCTGTTTAAATTCTCATATGATGATATAATTTAGGAAAAACAGTCTGTGCCTCCATCAAACATGCACATCATAGGGCTAGGTGTGGGAGCCCATATTGCCGGATACACAGGAGAGAAAGTTCCAGGTCTTGGTAGGATAACAGGTAAGGCAAAGTTTTAAGTCAACTCCTCTTCATCAAAGGATTCTGATAACAACTAATCTTTTCTGAATGTAAATATTTATTGTTGTTTTTAATAGTAACTTTGACAATGTTCAAACCTTTTGTTAATAAAACAAGTTTTTCATCTTCAGTTCGAACATGTTCATTTCAGACTTATTGTTACAGTATCAAAAGTAATATATACCTTTTGTACGGTCCACTTACTGTGACACTATTTATAGTAAATTTTTCCTTATGTACGGTGCCTTCATTGTGACATTCGAATAAAATAAATGTCGCCATAATATCTCAAGATTCAGGCATAGCCACCCCTAAGTTGGAAATGCTTGCCATAAAACGGGTAATCAGCCCGTACCACCCGCTATCTACACAGCTACTCTTAACCAATTAGCGGGATTCACTGTGACTTTTATAACGCCCCCACAGCTGAAAGTACAGAGTACGATAAACGCTCTATAGCAAGCTCGAATTTTAGACCTTCCAATTTGCGCTCTTACTACTAGGCCATGCATAGCTCTCTGACATATAAGTATTTCCTAAATCACTAGTGATAGTAAAATAATAAAACATAGCATTACTACAACATTATCCGGAGAAATGTATTATGGGTAACATTAGTAAGAGCAAAATGGCGTGAATGATATTTTTATTGTAGCATTATTTAAATTGAAATACCTCTATCATATGATGTCTTACATAACGTTGTATTATGTAAGTAATCTTATATGATGTAATTTTACTGTAGGCATAGTTAGATAAAGCATATTTTATGCGTCAGTTACAGAATACTTAAAGCCAGAAATTTTGAGAAAAACAAAAGTAGTAACTTCTATGAAATATCGCTTCAAAAATATTTCATGATAAGAATGACTGTTTATTAACACAGGCCTTTCTTTATACATCCAACTTTTAATGAATTGTTTTTAATAGGACTTGACCCAGCTGGTCCATATTTCCAAAAAACCGATCCAAAAGTCCATCTGGACCCCTCGGATGCTGAATTCGTTGATGTCATACATACTAATGACGAGCGAATCGTCGTAAACGGCAGAGGTGAGAAGTAAACAAAAATAAATTATTTGTTTTGTGTATATGTCTCATGGTTTTTTTTTGTTGGGTTTTTTTCCTTTTAAATATGAAAGTAGAAGAAAAATGTTGAGAATTAAAAGATTATCAGTTTTGTGTTATGTTTCTATAATTTTCTTAGATGTAAAAATCCATAGGAAAAGATTTGAATAGTAATAAAATTGTCACTTTTGTTTTCAAGTGTTTTCAAAAAGGGTTAGAAATTAAAAGATAAAAATCGATACCAAAATTACCAGCTGAAATATTAAGACTGTAAGACAGTTATCGGTGTTATATTATAATTGAAGTATTTTCCGAAAGGTGAGAAATTAAAAATGAGAAGTTAGAGATCATTCAAGATCTACTTACCCTTATGTGTAGTAGCATTGATCAAGATATACTTAATATTATAGTGTTTTATACAGAGTTTTTGTTGGGTTTCTTCAAAGGTTTAGCTTGTTAAATGGCACGATCTCTATGGCCCAAATTTATTGAAACTTGCGAGATATTTACAGTCTAAGTATATTAAAAGTCACGATATTTACAGTCCAAATATATTAAAAGTCACGATATTTACAGTCTAAGTATATTAAAAGTAACGATATTTACAGTCTAAGTATATTAAAAGTCACGATATTTACAGTCCAAATATATTAAAAGTCACGATATTTACAGTCTAAGTATATTAAAAGTCACGATATTTACAGTCCAAATATATTAAAAGTCACGATATTTACAGTCCAAATATATTAAAAGTCACGATATTTACAGTCCAAATATAATAAAAGTCACGATATTTACAGTCCAAATATATTAAAAGTCACGATATTTACAGTCCAAATATATTAAAAGTCACGATATTTACAGTCTAAGTATATTAAAAGTAACGATATTTAGAGTCCAAGTATATTAAAATTAACGATATTTACAGTCTAAGTATATTAAAAGTCACGATATTTACAGTCTAAATATATTAAAAGACTCTCAGAAATGATCATTTTCTGATCCAACCAGCATGTACCAAGGTATTTTTTCTACGTGACTTGCTCTCCATGCGTCATATTAAAGGTGAAACAGAACTTGTTTCGGAGCGTTTATTTAAAATAAACAATGTAATATAACCGGCTTACCTTACAAGCTGTGCCAAGATTCAGTCTCATAATGTTGGTTTTTGATTATAAAAAAAAAGGGAGGGGTAAGAAGCAGTTATGCGAAAAGAGAAATAAACACTTAAAATGGTGTAGAATAACTTTATTACGAATATCCAAAACAAACTGTAATTTCAAGAAAACTTATTATTTTGTTTTTCACATACTCTTTTTAATTTAAGAGTCCCCTTAATAGTTTATGTATCTATTAATTTGTATATGTTTTACTCTACTGGTTTTTCACTTTCTGACTTTCTTCTCTCTATTTCTATCCATTTATCTATCCATCTACATACAAGGCATTAGATAGAAGATTAATTTGAGAAAACAAGTAGGATATTCTTCTGAAACTTGACGAAGTTTGTTTATTAATATGAAAACTTATATTTCTTTATACAGTGATCGACAAGTTAGAACCCAGCGGTCATATCGACTTTTATCCCAACGGTGGCAGAAAGCCTCATGGTTGCAGCAACACTATCGGCGAGTCACATAGCAGTGGTATGTACTATAGCTACTAGTTGTAGCACAGACAGTTACGTACTAGAAATACGCATGAAAGATCACGGACATGTAAGGTATGACGTGTGGCTGTTAATAATTTTTCTGAAAACAAGAAAAGTGAGACCGTGCAGAATTCACATACTGGAATCTCCTCACCAAGCAGGTGTTTCTGCTTGTAAAGTTATTATATCTCCAAAATTACGGCTTTCATTTTTTTTTCTAATGGTTATTAAACATAGATTTTGACAGTGTTCTTAATGTGTGACAACATAACTCAAGAGCCCTGTCAAAATCAACACAGCTACAGATAAGACTGACCATGACTGAAACCCGCATGTAGTGATGTATGATGACACTACAAATGGATCTCAGTCGTGGTTGGTCTCATCTGTAGCTGTGGTTTGTAACAACACCACAAGCGGGTCTCAGCTATGGCTAATCTTATCTATAACGCGAGTTTGTAACAACACTACAAATGGATCTTAGCTGTGGTTGGTCTCATCTGTAGCCGTGGTTTGTAACAACACCACAAGCGGGTCTTACCTGTGGCTAATCTTATCTATAACGCGAGTTTGTAACAACACTACAAATGGATCTTAGCTGTGGTTGGTCTCATCTGTAGCCGTGGTTTGTAACGACACTACAAATGGGTTTTAGCTGTGGCTAGTCTCATCTATAACTATGGTTTGCAAGTTATATTTCAGTAGCTATTCCTAACTTTTGTTGAAAGCGTAGCTGCTTAACTTCAATCGTTAACAGATAACCCTGAATAACAATGTTTTTGACAACAGCTGGTATTTTAACAGCTAATCATAAATAGTGTTGTTTTTGATAATAGCCCGTATTTCAGTAGATAAACCTGAATTGTGTTGTTTTGACAACAGTCCTTATTTCAGCAAATAATCACAATCAATGTTGTTTTTGGCACTAGCTGGTATTTCAGTGGATAAACCCTGAACCATGTTTTTGACAACGGTCCGTATTTCAGCAAATAATCACAATCAATGTTGTTTTTGACACTAGCTGGTATTTCAGTGGATAAACCCTGAACCATGTTTTTGACAACGGTCCGTATTTCAATGTTATTTTCTACAACAGCCTGAACAATGTTATCTAGACATCATCTCGTATCATATCATATTTCCTTGAAAACAGACCATATTTCATCATATTATTTTGAACTGTTTTTTATAACTTTATATTGCAACTTCTTTTACAGGTCATTATGGCGACTGTGACGCCGTCCCATCCTGGCAGCTGTTTACGGAATCTATTAACACTGACTGTCCATTCTACGGCTATGTGTGTGACAGTTACCATAACTTTACAGCTGGCAGATGTACCGATGGCTGTGGTAACGGCTCTCTATGTGCATCGCTAGGATTCAAAGCTGATAACTGGCAGCAGTACAAGAAAACTGAATCCGTCAAGATGTACTTATCTGTTGGCAAGAGTATACCAGCGTGTCGTAAGTAAAAATCAACAGATAGTACGGACAGAGTTTACACAAGGGTGTCGTAAGTAACAACAAACAGATAGTACGGATAGAATTTACACTAGGGTGTCGTAAGTAACAACAAACAAATAGTACGGATAGAATTTACACTAGGGTGTCGTAAGTAACAACAAACAGATGGTACGGATAGAATTTACACTAAGGTGTCGTAAGTAACAACAAACAGATAGTACAGATAGAATTTACACTAAGGTGTCATAAGTAACAATAAACAGATAGTACGGATAGAATTTACACCAGGGTGTCATAAGTAACAACAAATAGATAGTACGGATAGAATTTACACCAGGGTGTCGTAAGTAACTACAAACAGATAGTACAGATAGAATTTACACTAAGGTGTCATAAGTAACAACAAATAGATAGTACGGATAGAATTTACACCAGGGTGTCGTAAGTAACTACAAACAGATAGTACGGATAGAATTTACACTAAGGTGTCGTAAGTTACAATAAACAGATAGTTCGGATAGAATTTACACCAGGGCGTCGTAAGTAACAACAACCAGCGTTTTCTAAATAAAAGCAACAGATATTATACTTTGTATGTTGGTGAATTTTGGTCCCGCACCTTAAAAATTAATAAAACATTAACCGCTATATTTTTCACACATCTCAGGTATAATGAAGTAGATAAATCATATTTTTGTCGGATAACTCGATATCTTGATAGAAGGGCTAAACAGTCTAAGAGGTTCAACCAATTTCCGAACAACTGTTGCTATCGTGAAAATACAATGCAACTATATGTTGTTTTCACTTTTTTCCGTAATCAACATCTTAAGTACAACACTATAGTTTCTTTGGAGTTTTAATATTATGTATAGGTTGAACTCAGTGCACGTGTGTAACTTACTACTACTATTACGTACAGCAATAAATAAGAAATAAAACAACTTTCAAAGTATCAATTCCATCTCTCTCCATAGGCTACCATTATCACGTGAAAGCTGAGATTGCAGAAAGGAAGAAGACAGACAAAGATGACGATAGCTCCAAGTTAGGCCCACTTCGAGGGCTCATGTTTTTGCGCCTTACAGGATCAAAAAAGCAGACACAACCCCTCCAGGCCACGAGAAAGTAAAAAATAAATTTAGATTTTTTATGATTTTTAAGAGACGTGAGGACTAGATTTTCTTTTCTTTTTTCAGGGATTTATAAAATAAAACATGAAACGAATAAGTAAGATATGACATGTAAAATTTTCACGTATCTTGTCATCGCCATCATCGAACTCTAAAATTACTAATTAAAGATAATGTTTTTCTTATGGCAGTTGAAGTGGTTAAATTGGGATTATGAAAGAGGAAAAACTCTCATTCTTGATCCAATTTGACATTACAATCAGAAGACCAGGAACATTTATAGTTCAACTCCTCAAGAGGCAAAACTCCATTCCAGACCGTTCCATTCGTATTTAATCCTGGTTCATAATACTATTACTTCTGCAAAAACCATTACGGACACTAATGAATCAAAACCAAAACTAATTAAGTAAACATGAGAAGATTTTTAATATTTTTGAATATTCGATTATATTGTTTTTATATTGGATGTGCAATCCAAACTGTAAGTATCCACGTTTGATAAAAGGGACCGATTGATAATAAAAGTAAATTATAATGTAATCAAATACTTAATTAGATGAAACGTATTTTTAAAACGCTTACTTTGTCACTTTAAAAAAAAAACCTATGTTGTTACTCCGAATTATGTCAAATTATATATATATAATGGAATAGTAAGTAAGATATTGTTATACCTTTATCCTATATGTGCTATATAATAGAGTATCAATGTGAAGAAAAAATAAGTGAACGAATGAGATTGATAAGTTTCTGTTACTGTTTTATGTGTTGTACCTCCTAAATATAGTATTTTTATCGTTTGACGAATTTCAGTAATTGAGTAATATTACGAATTTTCCTTTCATTAGGCCTGTTGACTTCACACCTGAAAAAGCTGTTGAGTTCTTGCTAAGTTCGAAAGATCTTGGCAGTATTATCAGGCTGGACGTGGAGTGGCGACCTTTACAAGTACCTTCCTACGATTATACCTTCGACAGTTTCAACAAGCAAGACGGCTACAATAGCAAACCACCAGCACTTCCAATCGAACGATTTGAAGTAAATAATTTGGAAAGTGGAATCAGGTAAGCGTAAAAACAGAGTTATGTGGCTATTGTTTGGACAGTTTAAAACAAGAAAAACAGTAAGAGTGAATTACCTTACCCATCAGAGTCTAGTGTAGATGTGAACAAAACAAACTCTTAGTAAAACGTTATGATTTAATTTTTTATAAATCAATGATGCGGCAATTAAGACCTGCGGCTTCTAGAGTCGGTAGCTTGGTTACAATCAACTATGTATCTGCCCCTGTAAGTGGAAACTAAGACCTTGAGCTTCCAGAATCGGTAGCTTGATTACAATCAACTATGTATCTGCTCCTGTAAGTGGAAACTAAGACCTTCAGCTTCCAGAATCGGTAGCTTGGTTACAATCAACTATGTATCTGCCCCTGTAAGTGGAAACTAAGACCTTCAGCTTCCAGAATCGGTAGCTTGGTTACAATCAACTATGTATCTGCCCCTATAAGTGGAAACTAAGACCTGCTGCGTTTGAGATGCAGTAGCTTGATTAAAACCAAGATATACTCCTGTAAGCGGAAGCTAATATCTAAGAACCTGGAAGAGGACTTGGATTATACTTCTATCAAAAAAAATAAAACGTTGGTCTCATATTAAACAAACCCAACTTTTTAGGTCTTATTTCATTTGGATTGGTGAATCACTCAAGTAATCCCAAATAAAATTTATATACATAAGTCGTTAGAAACATTTTGTAAATGTAAAACGATGTAGGGATGGCAGTGCCAAAAATAATGCAAACAACAATACAGGGATGATACATGTATCATCCCTACACGACTTTCAATATTAAAATTTAATGCTATACTGTAAAATACATTAGTACAAAATGTATCATCCCTATGTTCTTGTTTGCATTCTTCTTGGCGCTGCCATCCCTACAAAGTTTTACATTTACCAAATGTTTTATATTACTTGATTTGTGACGTTTTCCCCCTTGCTGGTAATTCCTGTTTCACCTTGTGAAAGGAACACCAAATTTTTGTAAGAAAGCTAACTTCTATGGGTAATGATAACATCGTTTACACTAGAATTATTGTTATTTTTTTAAATTACTACCAGTTATTACGATTATGCGATTACATCGTGCACTGCACAGAAACACATAGAGGGAATTTAAGTTTAAACTGACGATAGTGATAAAACAGTTGTAGAGTTATCTCGACTGAAACAAGAAGAAGAAAGATTAACAATTTGGTGAGTTGGTCACTTTCTGGTTTAGTATCTTAGCTATGGTTTCTTTCCTCGTTTTTTTTTTTTTGTTGTTGTTGTTTTATTTTGTTGGGTAAAGAAACAAAGAAAGTGAATGGCAATTATTCTTTAAAGTAAAACTTTCTGTCATTGTTGATTTTTTTAGCGTGCATATTTGTATTATGCCTGTTGAGTACTTGGCCATCCCTATGTATAGAGTCTACCAACTCAACGATAACTTTGTGTATTTTACACCTAGCTTATGGGCACTGATATTTTTTGGATTTGGTTGTATTTATCGTCTAGGATTAGAAATCAGATATCACACACAGTTGAAAACTCTCTTCTCTAACATAGCTATACATTCCATAAAAAAAGACACCTTCTGACAGGATTTTTAGAAATACATATTTGAACCTTCTAAATAATGAATAATCAAATTTAGAGACTTTAGAAGACCGGAGCTTAAGAATTCAAATTTTGAAGCTTGTGATCACCCTCATAATATCGGGAAGTCTCATCTTTAAACGAAATTGTTAAACACCTTCAAAAGGTAATTTTAGGTGGCTACCATACTAGCATGGTTAGAATGAAGCATTTATCATTATAAATATACTGGACATGATCACGAAAGCTGAATAATTCATCAATTATATTTTTCTTTTCAGGGAACTATTTTGTCCAGTTGGAGAACCAGTTCTTTATGCAAATGAAGTGAAATATCTCTACAAGGGCGGGACGTGTGCACAACCTTAAAAATAAAGAACAAAATGTCTACGAGAACTAAAATATATGTTATTTTTGATATTATTTCATTAATGGTTACAAAACTGAACATTGGATATTTTTTATGTTATCTTAAGGCTTACTTTATGTAAAATGTTATTATTTTATTATTGCATGGTATTCGTAAAAAGCGTATTACTAATTATTAACTTGCTTTAGTTATTGTTAAACAAGCAGATACTAGTACTTTTTAATATTTTCTACTCTTTCATGCTAAATTGAACTAATTTTATTATCATCACTAATTTTAATGTACTGATGTCTCTTTAGCTACTTAGAAATTACTAAACATATTATCATACTGATAATTTTAAGGTGCTTAAAAGTGCTAGACATATTGCTGTAACTATACTTATAATTACTCAGCCATTATGAGAAGTAAATTATTGTACTGATACCTCTTTATTTACTTAATAATTACGAAATTTATATTGTCATAGTGATACTTTAGTTATTAAACGCGTATTGATGTCCGGATACTTAACATTATCGTTGGTTACTGAATGATTAAAAGCTGTTAGTAGGATATTATATACGATAACATTTTTATTCTATAGGAGTTTTATTCAGTTATAGTTAGACATTCGTTGGTATTTATATTCCTTCTAAATTACTATCCAACGTAAATATTCTTATTTATCCAATCATTGTGAAACGTATATTACTGCGTTAATACTTCTGTATTTATTTAATTATTATCAAGGGTATATTGTCGCACTGATGCTTCTTTATGTACTTAATTTTTTAACAACACTTGTTATTCTAATACTTCCTTGCTTATCAAACACATATAATGTTGTGCTGTACCCACATATTAGCCTGATGTATACTGGGAAAATAGATTCAACAATTAATTGGTACGTATTTTCAAAATAACTAAACTACAACTTGCAAACTATTAATCAATATGAAATGTGATCTTTTCCTGAGAACAAATCATATTGCACTTGGGTCTGGTGGTTAGGGAACTGAAATTGCAATCTCCAGGTCGTGGAATCGAAGCCTGTCGCTGATCATGCTTGGGGGGTCGTTATAACTTGACGGTCAAGCCCACTATTCGTTGGTACAGAGTAACCCAAGAATTGGCAGTTGGTAACTTGGTAGTGTTAGTGCTGCTTTCCCTCTAGTCTATTACTTCAAAATTAGGGACGGCTAGCGCAGATAGTCCTCGAGTAGCTATTCGCGAAATTCAGCAAAACAAACAAAACACCTTACACTAAGGTGTGAAAATGGTGTTGCTCCGCAAGAGCCTTCTTGCATGCTACACTTTCTGCAGTGATATCAGGCCTCAGGTATATAAAATAATACGGTTCACATATGTTTACACCGGCTTTATTATCGTGTATGTTCATCTCGAGAGGTATACAACCCCTGCAGAATGTTTCCTCAACCCATTTCCAACTAACTCATTTTCCTGCTGATCCAGTGTGGCTTTTAGGTAAATGGAACGTGAAACCTCTCCACGTTCCATGGGAGGGTAAGGTCCGGATAAATTACTGAATTTTTCATTCTAACCATTGTTCAAGTAGCCAGCGATGAAGCGTGAACGGTGTGAATGTCATCGTCTATCTCTGAAGTTGGCACCAAGATCTTGTCACATTTCTTAATGATGAACAAATCAAAAGGTCCATCGGAGTACATGTTTTTTTCACTGCAGGCAAGGCGTGAATCTCTGATGGAAGTACAAGTTTGTTCATCGTAATGAATGGTTCATGCACGTAATAGGGACAGTATCTAGTTAACCAGTAGCCTTTTGCTGGTTTAATTAGACCTGAATTAGAATGTTGTAATTATATCTTAAGAAGATGAGTTCACTTTTATTAAAAGTTTGCGAGTCATAGTTTAGTTTCTGAAAAAAATATATTGCAATAATATTTTATTCCCTGGTTTGTTTCTTCAAATACATACAATCATCACACGCGTTATTTTTTATTAATATAAATTTTCAAGTGTCTATTTCTGTTTCTAAACTGTCCTGATATGATTGATTTTTTTTCGTCGCAATCTGCTCTCAACGAAAACCTGAGCTTCATGCTTTTTGTTTATTAAATTAGTACTGCTATATTTATTTTTCTTTATACTGTATTAAGACTATAACAATAATTTGGATATAAACAAGGATATTTCATTGATTTCTGTTGAAAATTTCGTTACCTTTTAAATATAGAAATATAGTATCATTCAAATTGTCATTTATAATAATTAAGACACAAAGCATTCAAATCAAATATATTTACATGATAAAGTGGGTACGTATAACGACAAGGCTTTTGTTTTATTATTTAACATTGAGGAAGGCTTCTGGTTTTTATTTTCTTTGACAGGTAGATTTCGAACTTGTTAACTTCATTAAGGTTAATTTTACCATATTCAACCATTCTTCTAAATAATTCATCGAAGTAAAATATTATATAATATTAAATATAATATTATGGCAAGAGAGAGGTTAATTTTGGTAAAATTTCAAAGCATATTTAATAAATGCAAAAATCCACGTGATTTTGGGTTTCTTTATAGATATACTGAAATCATAATATTAAAACCGGTTTAAATGATTTCGAAAAAAAATAGTGCTATACTGAAATCAATATAAATGATGTTTTAGTGTGAAGTAAACAATAAACTCACTTTTAAATTACGCTGATTTCTATACTAATCAAGTTTATGTTTTCATTTCTTGGCTCATTCTAAGTTAGCAAGAAAACTTCTCAATTGTAAGAGCAGTAGGGTGTTAAAATTCTCGCTGTTAATTATTGTAGAAGCAATGTGTGAAGAATGACGAAATAAATTTCTGGTGTTTGTAACATGTTTAACACGCTTTATCTAATTTATTTTGAAAGCTTAACAATATTCATCACGAAAATTATATTTATCTTCATATGAATGGAGAGAATTGTTCTACATGGAGTTATAAAAATCCACTAATAAGAACTTGTAAGTTAAGTTGTTGTGTTTCTTCTATATACCAGTACTAAACTACAAATTAAAGAATAATTATGATATTTAGTATAACATTTTATTGAGATTGCATATAAGTATACTAAAAAAGTGTATGAATTATTTAGAAGTTTTCTGTATGCAATCCCTCAAATATAAGGGTCTGGCATAGCCTAATGGTCAGCTTGCCGATCTGTCAAGATCGGCTAGCTAATCACATACATATGTATATATACATACACACATAGATATATGTACATACACATACACACACACACACATATATATATATATGCCGATGTATACGCTCCGTACTTTCAGCTGTTGGTGCGTTATCAAACAATAGTTTGTTTCTTTGTTTGTAGTTATGCACAAAGCTCAGAATGGGCTATCTGACCTGTGCCCACCACGAGTATCGAAACCCGATTTTAGCGTTGTAAGTCTGCAGACATACCGCTGTGACATTTGTGGGGGGGGGGGGTATATTAACAGTAGTCATGTTCGCTCTCTGACTTACTGTTCACTCTCTGACTGGCTGTTCGCCTTCTGATCAGCAGTTCCAAATTAGGAGCAGCTATGTTATCTTTGACCTGACCTTTTAGCCCAAGTGTCTTATAAGGTGCTGTTCAGGTTTCAAATATCAGATACATAAAATATACAAGCATGTTTCTTTTCGCCGATATCGACTTTTAGAGACAAGTTTTAGAATTATTTGCTGGCGCAAACAATGGCAAGCAGCAGTTCAATGAAACAGATCTAGGTTATGAATACACAGATTCGAGTGTTAGAAGATAGTTTTAGGATTTTATAGACCGTAAACAAGAACACTAAAAATATATTGTTTTGTATATTTGTTTGTTGTTAAGCACAAAACCTACACAGTAGGCTATCAGATGTGTCCACCACGGGTGTCGAAACCGGCCTTTCAGCGTTGGAAGCCTTTAGACTTACCGCTGAGCCACTGAGAAAGGGTCCTAAAAACATTAAGAACAATAAGGCCACTTTGCTTAAGATTTAGTTGACCATTATCCTCGTACCTTCTTTAGATAGTAAGAAAAACCTGTCATGTATCTATTATGTAGGAGTAAATGGTACAATCTCTTTATTGTTATTGACCTAAAACGGAAAATATTTATATTGATACGGATGTAAAACAGCATAATCTCTCTATTGTTGAGTCGTAAACCAGCAAAATCTTTGTCACTGCTATTAAAAATTCCATAAACACAGTATGAACCTTATTTAACATTTCACATAAATTTTCACTAAAAAAAAAAGAAAGCACTTGAGGTACTTTTAATCTATAAACGGCACTTTATGTGACACATGGGTAAACGAACAAGTCAGAGACTCAAGGTTCATACATGGTTGTCTCTAATTTAGAGCTACTGACCACAACCAGTCAGCAGCATCTGTCGTTTCCATTGTTACCCTTACGTAAAATTGGACTAACTGTCACTTTTATAATACATTCAGAGCCGAAAGTGTGGAGTGTATGATCTTGCATATCATGAGCTCCAACACTAGCCCTTTCAATACGCAGACCAACACATTAACTACTAAGATACGTCTGAAATGAAATGACACATTATATATATATATATATATATATAGCCACAGTTTTAACAATATAAAAAGTAAACAAAAATCACATTTTATTTTCGTGCATGTAAAGAAAAAAAAACATAAAAGAAAGAAAATACATGTGCCCAATACCACAAGAACGTTTACTGTAGGCGTTTTGTATGAAAGTGCGAACTGCAGATGGCGAGAAATTGGTAAAAAATTTTAATTACAAAGAGAGAGAAAACAGCAGTAAAAATCGGGAAAAACTTTAAAAACAACGAAGATTCACTGCACTTATATACCACAATCCTTCATAAAGAATTTTAATACCTTTGTATACCACAAGCCATTATAGAGAATTTTAATATCTTTATATACCACTAGTCTTTATAGAGATTCTTAATACCTTTATATACCAATAGTCTTCCTAGAGAATCATAATACCTTTGTATACCACAATCCTTTCTAGAGATTCTTAATACCTTTGTATACCACAAGCCTTTAAAGAGAGAATCTGAATACCTTCAAACATATGTCACATATTTGTTAATATATTAAAGAAAGACAAACCAACATAATACTCAACTGTGTCTTTTTATGTTGCACCTTTTCCGCTAGTAACACAGCAATGTAATCATTAACGATAAAAATAAGCATATGACTTAAAGACGCATTTTATAATTAAATTACGTGATAATACTGAATAAATACTGACGTGCTTTAATATTTTAGAAGATGAAATATTCAGATTTACATATCCACAAACCAAAATATTTAAACATTAGTTTATCATCTAAAAGTATACTCTCTCTCTGACATTCTAATTATTTTACTTTAAAAAAAAAAGACGCATCTCAATCAAACCTTTTCGGTACTAACGTTATTTGTAATAACATAGTTATAATTATCGTATAAGAAAATGCTGTAAATGTTTAACCCGAAAACATGTGTTTGCACCATTACATAAGATATAAAACAAAACCGTCAAAGTTATTTAGTAATATTTTTGAAAAATAAATAAACAGTAAACAAGTAGGGAGTAATCTGATCAGCAAAGGAATTATAATTTCAACATAATTATACAGTCTTATGTCTACAGTTATTATAAAATCTAAAATATGAATAGAAAAATATCATACACATCTACGAAGATAAACTGGAAGTACTAAATACGTTTTTTTTTTCCTCTCACTAAAACCTTCGTCTATAAAAATTACTATTATATAAGTATTTGCATGTCATCAACCCAATAGAAGTCTAGAAATTAGAGAATGGCAGATTAATTAATGATTTCTTTCAGAGATGTCTTTTTCTGGTGTGTTAATGTTTGTTTGTTTGAAGTTAAGCACAAAGCTACACAATGGGCTATCTGTGCTCAGCCCACCACGGGTATAGGAACCCGGTTTCTAGCATTGTAAGTCCGCAGACATACCGATTTGCCATTGGGGGGGGGGCGGTGTGTTAATAAGAACTCACTAACGTTCTTACTCTAGGAAAGACACCAACTGAAACGACCAAATAACCGTCAGATACAAGTGCTTGATTTATTTTTAACGGTAGAGATGTTTATGGTGTTTAAGTATACTTATACGTGTTATGTAATTCTCACTTCAAACTGAATCTAATTAAGCAATAAATGAATAGTATACAAACACTTTATTGTTCCAAAGAAAGCTGCTTTCCTCAGACTTGGGTTAGTTCGATTCCACTAAATTTCTAATAACATAGAAAACATTTCAGAAAAAGCCACTTCCGCCCCGTAAGTCCGGCATGGCCAGGTGGTTAGGGAGCTCGACTCGCAATCTGAGGGTTTGAATCCCCGTCCCACCAAACATGCTTGCCCTTTCAGCCGTGGGGGCGTTATAATGTAACGGTCAATCCCACTATTCGTTGGTGAAAGAGTAGTCCAAGAGTTGGTGGTGGGTGGTGATGGCTAGCTGCCTTTCCTCTGGTCTTACACTGCTAAACTATGGACGGCTAGCGCAGATAGCCCTCGTGTAGCTTTGTGCAAAATTCAAACAAACAAACCCTCCCCGTAATGTTTTTTTTTTTTTTACTTTCGTCAGTAAACAACCTAAAATATACACCAAACAATTCATAACCCTAAAAGATTTAAGTTTAAGTGCTAAGATTTATATATTTCTTTCATATCTCAGTTTGTTCGTGATTATTGGACTTTTGATTTTTTTTTTCAAAATCCTATTCGCTACTGTTATAACGTAAGTGGAATCAACGTCAGTGTGACCTTGATTTTTGAGCTATATTCATTAATTTAACCAATTAGTCATTGGGTGACACTCGAAATGTTTATACGAAACTTGAGCAACATCAAACGGAATTTTTTTTTTTAATTATGTGGTTCACCTTCGGTGTGAGCTTGATTTGCAATCTAAATTCATCAAAGTTAATGAATCGGTCCTTGTGGAACTTTGAACCGAATTTGTTTTAAAAAAAAAAAACACTTTTTAAGTATGCTATTCACTCACATACAAAGGAATGAAAATAATACGTCCACAGTAGGGCGGGAGTAGTTATTTGATTTAAATTGTTCTGCTAGCTTCAATATTAAGAAAAGAAAGTTTTATAATAAGACAATCCTTATCTAACTTACCAATTTGGCTGAAATATTTCGAGTGAAAATGAAAACGAACACCACACATGTCGAGAAATGCTCCTCCATGTTGAGGAAATAAAAATTGGTTAAGAAGGTTGTTACGAATATGTATTACTGATTTTGTGGGTTCTTATAGCAGATGCTCAGTTTGCTGGTTGTTCTGGATCTCGAAACTGTTGGTTCATTTGTCAAAAAATTGGTAACATTTCTTCAACCTTTAAGCATTTAGCAAACAAAAATTGAAGTTTAAAAGGAATTTAGGTGTGGCTTCAGACGAATCGATTTTCTAATACTATATTATACTAATTATTAATAATTATTATACTAATATTACTAATATTATACTCTTTTAAATTATGGGCTGGTGGTGGTTTAGTGGTTAATATACTCGGATTGTGAATCCAGGGTTTCCCGTTGCTATAAGAACAAAGCGCTCCACACTTTGGATATACTATAATAGCTATGGTCAAATCTCACTAGCCAATTATATAAGGATAGCGTAGGATTAGCGATGGTTGCTGTTGGCTAGTTGCCTTCCCTCTAGCCTTTCAGTTCAAAGCTTGGGATGGTTATGCACGGATAGCTTTTGTGTAGCTTTGCGCATTAATTCTAAAACGAACAAACATTTCAGTTACTTCTGGAAAGGACAAGAGACCTGGTTTGTGTCTCGTAGGAGCAGTGTCGGATATAAAAAAAGATGTAATCTGTCTTTACAACCGAACTACACAAGTTTGCTCTTTTAACCTGGATTGAAGTCTATTGACAGTACTTTCTTTTATGCGCAGTCCTTGTTCGTGATTCGCTCTTGCGATGCCTTTAAATTATCCTTTACTTATAAGTTCATTACATTCGTTTAATGCATGGGTTTTAATATATATATTCGGCAGTTAAACGTAAAATAACATTGAACCTACATTTAGGTTTAAAGATACGTCTTAATTTAAATTATGGATAAGCTCGATGGTACAACTTACATAGTTGATTTCTAATTAAAATTTGTTTATCATTTATATATCGCAATACTAAATAATATTGTGTGTAGTAGCACTCCAGGTTGGCTGTTTAGGAATGTGTATACTAGCCAAATACTCATGAATAATATTGTATACATATATATTTTTATATAAAAAAGGTACTACTAATTAAGAAATTTTGATATTTTCAATTTTTTTTTACGAGCTTAGTAACTTCTACATAGTTCGTAACTTCCTTATTTTCTAGAAAAGCTTCTCATGCTAATAAATGTTTGAAGTGCAATTATTGTTAGGTTATCAAAATTCTATATATTTATGTAAATTTTGTTTGTATATTTATGTTAAGCACAAAGATACTCAATGGGTTTTCTGTACTATGCTCACCGTGGGTATCGAAACTCGATTTCTAGCCTTCAGACTTACCGTTGAGTCACAGGTAGGCATTTATGTAAGTAACTTATTATATACCTAAAGAAATTATAGAAAATTCATACTTCAAAACCTCAAATGGTTATTTAAAAATGAGACAAACTTCAAAATGTTTTGTAATACCTTATGTGGTATTTTCCAGCGAAAGATTTCTCGCATAACAGTTTATGGCCCGCTAACTGGAGGTTCGGAAAACTCCGAGTTCATTATGAAGAAAGAGTTGAAACACGAAAGGTTCACATCACTAATGCGTATTAAACAAAGCAGAGTCAAAGCCAAACACGGGCAGGTGTTTGTTTTGGGTGTGTTGAACTGTTAAGAATGGAGAAATCTTTAAAGGATTTATCTTTCTAGTTTAGTGTGAGCCCCCTCTGTAAGCTATACTAAATATCCAAAGTTGAATTAAAACAGAAGTCAAAACAAGTTATCAATGTTCAGTGAAAATCTAACTAGTCAAACAAGAGCTAAATCATGCAAAAGTTATTTCAAGTTTACGACTCTGCAAAAAGTTATTCTTAGAAATGAAGAACCTGGATTTGAATACTAAACATAATAACACTAAAACTTCCAGGTTTGCAAAACATCGGACCGACCACATCTTACACACGTGACTTCCGCCCACTACGATCCGAGCGAAATTGCGTGAAAACTCCTGGCCATTATCCACTCGCTTACAGCTAGTTGTCTACTTCAAAATGTCAAGAGCTATTTTTCCTGTACGAAAACATGGTTACCCGCCAATTAGTGGATCCGTCTCTCGTGTGTACCAGAAAGTTGTGTTGTTTACTTGGGTGACTCTCCGAGTTCACACTGAACTGCAGTTACAGAAAATTCTAATAATTTACATATTAATTAACGTGGAGGGGTAGCCCATGGTACAGCCTTGTACCACACCTTGAAAAATGAAGTTCAGCACCTTATTGTTCAGGGTAGCGGTTCTCAAACTTTATTAAACCGAGGATTCCTTTTAATTAAACTTTTTTTTTTTGCGGACCTTCAAACCTTGCTTTGAAAAAAGAAAAGAAAAAATATTCCATGTCCATGTAAAGCTGTATTCCAAAATTAAATGTTTTAATACATATATAAGTTTAATTTTACGAAAAGTATTTTTTATTCTATAAAACATATTTTTTAAATATTTTTATGTTGTTATTGGTTGTTTTGTAATTAAGCGCAAAGCTACATAATGAACTATTTGAGCTCTTCTCACCACGAGTAGAAACCGCCGTTAAGTTTTTATAAAATGTCGGACATGACTAGCAGACACAAGTTTGAGAAACGCTATTGCAGGATAATACAAACAATTATAACAAGAACTTTGCCCACTTCACCAACGTGTTATTGAATAGTAGTTTTTTTTGTATCATGTACTGGTTTAAAGAAAAAACAAAATTTACATCAAAACACATATTTAGATTTGAAATTGTTCAAAGTGGCTTTTTCAACCTTACATTCATAGCTAAACGAGATAGACGTGTGATATGAATGATTATAAATAATGATGTTAAATGAAAATTCCATAACACTCTTTCCTGATAAAGTTTACTAAAATTATGATTTTTATTAATAATTTATCTCTAAATATTTCCCCGTAAATTGTAACTAAACGAGAAGACTAACGATTATGTGTGTGTGTTCGACTTTGTATTCATGTGTTTATCACATGTGCCTACGTAGCTTGTCAAGAGTACCGGTTAACTTACAGCTTTCCTTTTTCTATGCTTTTCACATATTTTTCGATAGTTTGTACCGGCTGGTTTACCCCTTTCTTTTTTTTCTGTAATTTGTCAGGTATTTCAATGTTTTCCTGTTACTGTTTATATCACATATATTTCTGGATACACCCAATCTCTCCCATTTCCTATATTTACTTTGACTATTAAACTTTTCTGTTCTGATCAAATATAGTCTGCACAAGAGCCCACATCATAAACTAGGTGGCTATATGTTTACATGTATTGAACTCTTAGAATCAGAATTTGAACAATAAAGTTAAATTTATTTTTACTTCGTTAAGCTTTGTGAGACAAGTTTCTTGAATAACAGGTTTTACAGCTATTTCTCAATATTAGTAATAGAATCCCCCCCTTTCTTTCCTCAACACTTCAATTGTTATTTAAGAGATAAAACATACATGTCATGGTAAATAATACCAGCTTGAGGAAGTCTCAATTCAGAGAAGAAACAATAGAAGTTTCACATCAATTATTTACAATTCACATAAAATACTTGACATGTTGAATACATGTTTGAGAGAGTCTCACTTCAGAGATGAAACAACAGGAGATCATGACTATTTGTCATAACTGACTGTTAGTTTTAAACACATCCAAGCATATATTATTCGATGATCTGCTAGTCTCCATTCCTTTTTTTTTTCAAAGCAGTTACTTCGTGACTATAATTTTCCATGATGAATACAAAGAAAACATGAATTCTTTCATGAAAAACATAATAATAATTGTAACCTGTTAAAACAAAAAAGTCCATTCTGTACAGTTGTTCTTTGTCAGATCAAGTTCTAAAACAGATTTTCTCGAGGTTTGATTCACAACTGATATGTTATTTTTATATTTCTGAGCTTGCTTTCTTACTCTAGTCTCCATAAAGCTATTAATAACTTGTTTTATTGGCTAGAAAAAAAAAGTTTAGAAGCATGTCAATAATTAAAAATTCTTTAAAATTACATTACAAAGTAATGGATAAGTCATAATAAAAAGTTAAACAAAAATTGTTGTACAGTGTTGAATTCTTGTAAGTTCTCACTAGGTGTCTCATTTTAAAAATAACTATCTGACTGATGAAAAAAACTAACATCAACACATTTTATACGGTCATAATATCAGTAATAAGATTACTACCATTTAATTAGAATGACATGTATGTGATGTTACATATCTGAAGCTACGAAGAAAATGTTTAATAGTCTAAAAGTATTTAATCTTGCAATGTAGGTCATGTTTACTCTATATTACAAAGTGAAGGTTTGACACACAAAATAAACCCTGAAATTCATATTTTATAAAGTCTGCTTAGTGTTTGTTTGGAATTAGTATAATACAATGTAAAATGTTACAAATTGATTAAATATTCAATAGTGAAAAACAAGATTGATTTCTTTTGAAAAGTATTTTCCTCTTCATTTTTGCTCCAACTGATAGAGAAAGCATTCTGAAAACATATTTGGAATTTTAGTTAACTTCATGACCATGCGAATTTAGCTAGCTTTCACAATTACTTGTTTTTTACTTAAATAATTTTAATTTTTACAGTTTCCTTTATTAAAAAAAATGCAAGTTCGTTTGGCTGGTAGACCAAAAAGTTAAAAATGTAAATAGAACATTTGTTCTTGACCTTTAGTGTAAAAAATATCCTGACATTAAAGCCCCATTCTGTTTATAACAACTGGTTAATAAATTTCTGTGCCCAATAAGCACTTCCAGGATAATGAGAAACAAATACATCTTGTACATATGAAACATTCCTGTTTGTCTAAAAATATTTATACAGAAAATTTTGTTTTTTTCAGAGTGGGTTCCTCTTCCTCTTCTACCTCTTGGAACACTGGTTTAGGCTGGGTTCTGAAGTAATAATAATAATATTTTTTCATTAATAATAAGAATTATAAATATATCAACCACAAACCCAGAACACAAAACTTAACCAACTATTTTTTCTAGTTAGTGATTTTCACTTAGATTATTTTTAGTGTGGACACTTTCTACTGTTGATTCTAAATAAAAGTTTTTATTTGACTGAATATAGGTATTAAGAAATAAATATCAAAAGTAAGTTTTAAAAGTTATTTATAATTTATATCAAATAAAGTTTCATAATCAAAAATAAGTTTCTATGATTTTTAGGAAATAACTTGACAAGTATTACATGTTTTAATAAACAGCTACAGAGATTGTGAAGCATTAAACCTCAAATAACTATTTTTTGTTACATATATTTTTCAGTTATGTTAGCCCAACACCCCTGTAGTTGTATTCCAAAAATTTTGTATTCTAGAAGTAAAATAGCACAGTTAATATTTCTAAGGCAACAAACAGCTCCTATTAATATAAAAATTTCGATGTCTTGTATATAATGGTTATTAGTTCCCTCTAAATATCATCTTCTACTACTGTTTGTTATATTAAAGACCCTTAACACTCATGGCAACAACAACAACAAAAAAAGTTTAATTTTTTTTTGTGCAGTTTTCCAAAACTTAGATAATAAACATACTTGGAGTAAGCTGGAGAAATCCAGTATGGATTCTCAGCTGCCTCTTTGGCATGACGTAAAATTGCTTCCCGGGGATCGATATTATCATCTTCTTTTTTCTTTATTCCAAGGTTACGAACAATGTACGAGGACAGCGTGTTTCCAGCTGATGCAATCCGACCTCCTTGGCCTATTTCAAATATTAACATAATTGTTGTTTGTAAGTAAATATTGGATGATTTGTAGTAAAAGCATTAAACATTTGAAGCATTAAACTGTAAAGCATTAAACATTTCACATCATCTAAGAAGTTTCATACATCCCATAATTACATGCCATATGTAATAAAATAGAGGAATGTTCAATATACTTCTATGCAGTGTGTAACAACACAGAAAAACGTTCAATGCTTATACTTTTTCACAGCAATACTAAAACTGTTAGGAAAACTCTGTTACATTTGTAACAAATTTATTATTATGTATTTATTTTTAATATGAACATTGTTTGGATTGAATTTGTATTTAGAAATAGGCGTAACTTGTATTATCAGATATATTTATTTTTAATATGAACGTTGTTTGAATTGAATTTGTATTTAGAAATAGGTGTAACTTGTATTATCAGATATATTTATTTTAATGTCAACGTTTGTTTCGAATAAGTTTATATTTGAGGGCGTGTATAGCTTACCGTGTTAGTTATGTGTGGCAAAATTCCTGCCAATTCTCCAAGATTATAGAACACTCGTGAACACAAAGAATCAACTTCCGTAACCGGTATATCAGAAATTTCTAGAAATTGTGATTTGCCTATAAAATCTGCAGACAGCAGACAACAGAGAAGAGACAGGTCTACTATGAAACTGTTATAACCATGTAAGCTATAAACTGTGATTTTGTTAACCCTAATCAACCGGAAAATATACGACATTTGACCAGGAACAGTTATGAATTTCGAACGTCAGTGAATTCCCATCGAACGTTAATATCTCTCCAAAAATATTATTAATTATTCATCGAACATTAGTGATTTTGTGAAAATATTATCTTACTTCAACAGTACAACAATTCAGTGCCTGACAAAGCTAGCTAACTTCCCGCCAAATTTTATATGTACTTACAACTCCCTGGATATCAAGGAGACTCTGAACTAGGAAGACGGTTTTAGGCTATTTGTAAGTTAATGACATTTCTGTTTATGAAACTTTGTAATAACTAATCATAATAGTTGCTACTGTAAATTATAGTGTTGTATATATATATTAAAGCTTATTTGTGTCAAAACCAAAATCGGTGTGAATCAATCTTGTTGGTGAATAGCGTAAATAATATAAAATATCGGCATATTTCTAAACCTAAATCTATGGTACGTCTCAACTATTAAAAGTTAAGTTATTTAACGTGGCCTTGGATTATTTCAAATTATTTATATGCCAAAGAGAAATTTGATGTACAAAAGATTTGTGACAGACCTGGTCCCGTGATTGGAAGTTCTGGCTGTTTAGAGATCATGGGATCCTTCCTATCTTTTTCTAGTTGTTTTTTTGTACTTCGAGGCCGATCTTGTCGAAACATTGGTAAAGCATGTGCTGAAACATTAAAAAAAAAGCAATGAAAAATGGCATTCAATTATCTTAAACAAAGATAACTGTTATCAATAAAAACTCATTAACAGTTAAAAAATACTAATGCTACAGTTTAAACACACACAAAAATAAAAGAGATTAATATAACATACCATAAAAGCAGATAATGTTTTACAAAGTTTACAAATTAATAACAAGAAATTTTTGACAAACTGCATACTTTTTCTTTCAAGAATATACAAGTATATTACTTTTATTTATGTTAGATATACACAACTTTTCATTTTAAGTTTAATACAAGAGTATTATTTAGTTTATATAGTGCAAACGTTAAATTTAGCTATTTTTAGAAGTGATAGTTATGGCAAGTTTGCTTACATAACTGTTTACGAATCATTTGTTGTGTAGTTCAATTGTTGTGAATTGATGTCATGTTACTCAAACCTTCTGAGTTTTTCTTGTCGCTTTAAGTGAGTATTGTTAGATCATAACATCTCTTAGTTTGTAGAAAAGTCCTAAGCATCAGTCGAGCAATATATATATATATATAGGCAACCAAGTTATTGCAAGTAAGTAAGTTAGTGAATGTAAAAGTGAAGTTAGACTGGGTGATCATGAGTCTAGCCATAAAGTGTGTATAGTGGCGATTTTTTAAAGTGTAATCATCTCATATTGTATTGTAATAATAGAGTAGAGGAGAATAATATGTCTTGTCAAATGGTGTTCTAAAGTAACTGAACCAGACTGTGTGGACTTTTGATGTAAAAGAGAATTATTTAAAGCTCTGGATACAACTGTGGTAACCCATGGGGTAATGTAAGTGAATTTATCACTGCTTGTATTGTGATAACATAGTAGAGAAAAATAATTCATCTTGTCAATTAGGTTATAAAGTAACTGAACCAGCCTGTGTGGACTCTTGACAAAACGAGACAATTATTTAATCCTATCGCTATGGATCATGGGTCAAAGGTCATGTCATGATGTTTGTTGACTTCCATCGAAAAATTTACTGAACTACTATTTTATGAATTTATATGAATAAGTTTGGTATCAAACTGTAGATTATAATTCAAATTTTAGTCTTATACATTATTCAATTTCTTAATTTAAAAGTAAATATAAAAATAAACACTTAAAC
>NW_013669145.1:58627-69855 GCF_000517525.1 Limulus polyphemus
TTTGCTTTACTTCTTCATTTAGTGTTCTATGTTTTAAGAAAGATAAGTTTAAGAACTTGTTTGTAAATAGTAATAATCTATATATGTATATAATGTATAATAACTGAAATGTGACTAGTCCATTAAAACACAGCCAAGAAGGTCACTTTGTAAAGACTAATTATTATCAAATTCTGATTCCCATCGAACATATTTGTTGTTAGACTAAAGGTCAGTTTTGTACCATTGGATACTGTAACATGAATGCACGTGTGCTGCATAATTGTAACTTCTGTATTGTTAGCCAGGCATGACTGGAAGGTCATTATAATGAAAATATTATACATATATAAATGTATAGTGTTATGAGATTTAAGCTATTTGGACTAAACATTTGTGTTATTGTGTTATAATTTGTAGTCATTCTAGAACAAAAAAGTATGACTTATATCCTAATTCCTAATTTTTTTATGGTGGTTACAAGGTCAGTCAAATTGACAGACCCTGTATAGCTAGGGTAGAAAAAATAACAGACAAAATATGAAGGTTTACTGAAAACAAATGTTTGCAATGTATTTAGCAGGTTTTAGAGATCACACACACAAATACTATTTGAGATTTTTGGGACGAAGAATAGTTTTTTAATCATGGCTTGAAAATCACTTCGCACTTGGACTAGTAATGAAACAGACTCAATATTTTGACAAACAAATCTTCAGTAAAAATACTTCATTAAAAAATCAGATATTCTGTGTACAAAAGACTTGGAATCATTACTAAAAGTCTACCAAATTTTGTGAACATACACCTACAGCATTAAAAGTTATATTATAAATACTTAATGTGTGCAAATGTGTATAACAACTCATGTATTATATACCAAGACTATCGCGAAAAGGGTTAAAGCTCTGGGTATAACTGTGGTGATTAACTGCGTAACATACATTTGTATATACGTTTGACTTGTTTTGAATATATTATTTTAAAACAAGTGGGTTGTGTGCTGTCCATTTATTGTTGAAATTGATCGCCAACTACTCACAGACATCTACTGTAAAGAATCATGGCTCTATAAAAACCTGACAATTTATCTATGCAGTGAAAAGCTTATCTTATGTGTTTTGTTCTTTAAATCAGATTTATGTACCTTAATATTGAAAATTCTTTGAGCTACTTGAGTGTAAAATATCTTACGCGTTATGATATGCTGTTGAACAATAACTTCCACTTGTTTCTTCTTTCTCTGAGTTTTCACTACACAAAGTTTAGCACCTCTATAGTCAGAAAAAAAATTAAACATTTAACGTATCAAACACTAACACAAGACCTACAAACTACTTGTAACACTATAGAAGGGAAAACGTTTTTCCCTGTTAATTCCTTAATAAAGAAAGTGTCACAAAATACAATTAAGCATCTAAGAGATATAAGTTATAATCCCAAATCTTGAGTTTTATCAAGTGTTAGGCTGTTCTCCACTTATCAAAAAAAGTCTATTGTTCAAATGTGCCTAACTTTTTCATTTAGTTTTCTACTCATTCGAAATAGGTAAGATACAATCCAACTACTTTGACCTATTACAAATATTACCATAATATTTTTTTGCAAGCAAAGATCATGTGTTTTGTAGCATATGGTAAAGCATTAAACATTTCACATCATTCCATACATCCCATAATTCCATGCAATGTAAAACGATATAGAAAAACATCCATGAGCTTCCATTATAATATTTTTCAGGCACCTTACAATACCAAAGAGAAATTAATGTAATACTTATAGTTTAATTGATGCATTATGGAAATGTTAACATTTTCATTACCTGAAAATGTATTTCTGATACCTACTCGCTTCTCACACAGACAGCTTCTTTCCTCCTGAGTTTGCATGTTCTGCCAAAGAGGTTTGCAATCACCAGCCTTGTGAAAATGCCCACCTAATTTCACGTGAAACCATGTGAATCTGCACCATGGTCTGATGCAGAACCCTCCACCAACAGGAGTGCAACACATCTCCATGTGCAGTGACTCCCTCTACATTCGTGCTTGTGAATCCTAATCCTCTAATGTGACATTAAAGATATGTGCACCAGGAAAGTGGAGAAGATGGGTAGGAATATGTGTGGAGGTAAGTATCTATTCGAAGTACATTTTCAGGTAAGGAAAATGTTAGTTTCTGAAATGAATAATTCTGCACACAGAGAGCTAGAATCTCACACTAAGATGGTGGAGGGACTGGTGCAAAATTTAGTTAGATAAGTTCCATTCGGAAAGTGTTCAAAGGAATTTAATGAAGTGTGACACTCTATGGCAGGGGCTTCAAGGGGCACACTTGTGGGAGATCGCATCTCGTCTTATCTCATCCAGGGTTTACTCTTTGCCCATGTAAGAGAATATAAGAATGTATTGCATAGACAGGCAGAATAGGTACATGGCCATCTGAGAACTTGCAAATAAACTGTCAGACAGCCAATATGTGTAGTGAGGCTGTGATTTATTTAGACTATATATTGTGTGTTTACCTCCTATACCATTAGAACTCAAAGGGTCAAAACCAGCTGGGGAAGGCATTTGTGATAAGTATCCATGCTCTTCTCCACTACACGCCTCATACCAGCTTCGGGAGGAGGGCACTGTATAAAATCATGTTTGTATGGATGCTTATATAAACCTCTACTTGACCATAAGTCACTGAGAGCACTATGCCAGTTGTGGGAATAGGATTGGTGAGTGATGTATCATTGGTGCATATGGTGTATTCACATCATCTCTACAGGCCCCATGCCAGCTGCAGGAGAAGGACACTGTCTGATATACACCACTACTCAACATCAGTCTCTATGGGCTGATGGGCTGCATGCTAGCCTTGGGAGTAGGGAGTTTTTTTGTTAGTACTATGTGAAATGGACAGGCAGTAGAGGTAGATTGTGATGTAACATAGTTATATATTTGGAGGACCTGCACTACACTCTGTTAGGTCTCAACAGGTAAGGGTTCTCCATCACTTCAGTGACTGGGAGATAGTAACTCGCAAGGGTCTCCCATGCTCCACTCAATGGGGGAGGAGAATTCATGTAGGGGAGACCTGGAGAATGCCTGGAAAGATTTTATTACTAGTGAAAGTATAACAGGTGACCACGAAACCCTATATTTAAAAGCCAGCAAACACTAACCAGAGAAGAGGGCAGAAACAGTACTTCGATGCTGACTTTTTTCTATGATAGTCCATAGAATGGGTACAGTCTGGAACAAACATATAATATAGCTAGATATAGAAATACCACGATGAAATCTCAAGTGGCCTTGCATAATACCCCTTGTTTGATGCAGAATTATGGGTAAATATACTCTGGGAGGCAACACTAGCCACCTAGTGGGATTCTATAGTGATTGCAAGGTGAGTAAAATTCTTTGCACACTCACCTGCCAATAGACAGAAGGGAGAATTGGAGGAAGTCTAAATCCAAGTGAAGGTGAGACAGCCAAGTGAAGCAGATAGTTGGTGATGATAGGGCAAGTGGTAGTCTACATGCCAGCCTGGAGAAAAGCATCAAAAGTCAATGAATAAGAACAACAAGAGAATGTGGGAGGTGATGACTCTGATGAGAAAATGCACCAGATAATTTATGTACATACACCCCCAAAGAGGTATAGATCAGATGGATGATCAGGTGGATCCATCCTGAAGAGTGGAAGGAGAGATAACTCAGGTATAGGAGAGATATCTAGAAATAAAAGGACAATGATTAGAATCCTTAACAAAGGAAGAATTTATCAAACAACAAATGGCCCAGACAGAAGACAGGAATCGGTTTGGTACCTGAATGAGCACAGATAAGAGATATTGTATGGGAGAAAGGCATGACCACTGAAACATGATACATACCCCCCAATGAGACCAATGGGGGAAAAGTAGAAAAATATTAGGTGATCACCAGCTACTGGACTGGCAAGTTAGACGTCAGATGGATGGTTTAGTGAACATAAGACTAGGAGTGGGAGAAGGGCTAGGATGATGTACAGAACTGGTGGGTCAAGAATTAAAGATGTGAGGGAAGTGATGGTGGGTAGATGAAGCCCGTGATATTAGAGAATCATGGACATCACCAAGTTAGGTTGGGTGGTGAGAAGAGGCAAAAACAAAGGTCCTGGGGAAAGATGGAAAGGAAACAGCTTTGGGATAGGAGAGTATCCTTCCAACAACAAATGAACCAGAGAAGAAGAAAAATGGCAGAGGAGGTGGAATGGACCATGGAAGCAAAAAAAAGGAGAGATTGAGATTTCCGAGAAAAGTCATGAGGGGAACAGATAATGGCTACCAACATAAGGTAAAGGGAGGAGAGGTACCAAGGTAGGGTAGTAGTAGACAGAAAAAGCAAGCTTTAGAAATAGAAATAGCAGGCACAAAAACAGGGAAGGGAAACAAGTGGAAAGAAGAGGAGCATGAGGTCTCAGCTGCATAATGAACCCCTCCACACAATGGAAAAAAAGAACTTCCACCAGAAATTGCATGAACTTGTTCTGTGTGAGGAAATTATCAACTCACATCAGCATCAGAAATATTTTCATAACATTGTTAATTCATATAAAGTTTAATAAACTCAATCAAGTAAGAAATTGAAATATAAAAAAATGTTTACAAAAATTGCAAACTAAGCAAAACTACAGTGCCAAAGAAAAGAATGAAGATTCACGATCAAGAATGTAGAAGGAGCAACTGCATATGGAGGTGTGTTGCACCCCTATTGGTGGAAGGCTCTGCAGCACGGTGCAGTGGCACTGGTTCATGTGAAATTAAGTGGAAGTTTTCACAAGACTGGTGGCTTACAAATATCTTTGGCAGAATGTGCAAACTCATGAGGAAAGAAGACTCTCAGTGTCAGAAGGTGAGTATTTGTTTTGGAATTTCTTACTCTTTGGTGGGAGAAAATATTGAAAAAAAAAAGCAACACATTATGTTTGCATAAACTCTTATATAAGAACGTCTAACAGACACAAGAACAAAGTATTGTGAAAGATCATCCACCACCAATAACCTATATTAATGTAAGTATCTGAAGAATAGGATAATAAGAAAGGAATTCCCTAAAAATGGTATAAATTCCAAAAAACTCTAGTTTGTTTTGATACTTTAACTTACCTTTCACTTAAATCAGGGTTGTAATAGACTTTAACTAACCCATTACTGCAGCCAACAATGATTTCATTAAGCTTTGGATGCCATAAGCTTCTTATAATTCCCTACAAAAGAAACATATGATTATATATTAACTTTATTATTTACTTCAATAATATGTTCAGCAAGCTGCAACATAAAACCAAAAGATGCCAAACTTCAGTGTTAGATGTTTATTTATATTAAAACTTTTTCATTTTATCCAGCATAGTTTTTTTTTAATACATACAAATACAACACCTAACCTTAAAGGTGCAAGTCCCCTTTTCTGTAATGTTAGAAATGTACGAATTGAACGGAAAAAAAGGTTGAAGATACATCAGACAACCATTCCTTACAATGCTGACTGTAACATGTATAAAAAATCATATAACAGATATGATGTGAATAATGAGACATTTAAATTCAAATCATTCAACAACTAAAATATCTTCCATACACATCACAAACAATTACTGGAAAAAATATAGTCTTTTTTGTTGAGAATTTTTCATTAATTGTTTATTACTAAAAATATTAGTTATTTACCAATTTGTCAGATTTATGTATAAAATGAAGAAAACAACCATGAAATAAACACTAACATATTTTGAAAGATTTTTCAAACTATAAGAAAAAGATATATGTATAAATCAAATGATTATATTATAATGAAACTTACAGCATCAGAAACCTCTATTTCATACATTTGGTGGAAAGTGTCACAATCTAGAAAAACTAGTTTCCCAGTAGTATCTCCTTTTGTTAGAGAGACTCCAGTGAACAACAGCTTATCATCAGGACTAAACATGCAATCAGTGCTGTAAAAACCAAGTAGTTTAAACTATAGATCTCTACAGAAAGAAAACTATTGGATAGTTGTACGACCTCTATTACATATACTAAAAGAAAACAATGTAATTATTTACTAGTAATTGTCAATGCATATAATAACCTTTGTTGACTTAAGCACAGTATATTAGATTCCTGTCATTCTTTGGCCCAATTCAACACTAGAAAAGAATGAAAACTTGATTTACTATCTTAAAGTGAAAATTTAAGTTAATTGCTTACACTGGATATCTGTTGAACAAGTTATCTGCTGAGTTTAACGGATGTTTGTAGTTACGAATATCCCATAGTTTCAAGGTGTCGTCACCTATAAGCATGTAAAAAAATAACTTTATCAAGCAAATCAAAATTGTATATTACTTTAATAAATGTCATACTCAAAATTAACTAAATTTTACTGATATTAGATCTCAATTGGTATCTCATGAGAACAGCTACGAAGTCTATCTCTGCCATCTAGTGGACAAAAGTGAAGACTGAAGTCTGATAAAATTAGAATTCAATTGTTTTTTAAAGATGGGTGTTCAGCATATATATAAAACAAAAAGAATATAATTCACTTTTATTTTAAATTGATCTAAGTGGAAGAAACCTCATGTGGATGATTTGCCTCTACCAAAGATTATACCATTCTTTGCAGAGTTGTAGGACAAGAACTAGCATTAACCAAATATGTTTCCAAACATACTGTTGGTTTGAATGTTCTTTGTAGTCAATATGAGAAAAACCTACACACTGGATAGGTGAAATGAATAAAATGTGTCAATGGACACTATTAAGTTCTTCACATTATATAGCTACACAATAGCAGATATAATAAATAAACTTAACATTCCAAACAATACAATACAATATCAGAATAGTAAGTTTATTTATGAAATACATGTTTGTTTTGATGATACTAAGAAAGAATTAAATGTAAAACTTGGTGTATAGATACAGTTTCAAAGACATTGTGACTGCATCTGTCACTGATAAACAATGTTTGAAATAACCATAACCATTAGTTCAGCTGCAATAATTCTTTGTGCCACAAAACATTATTATCCAAAGCAAATGTTATTTAGCAGTAACCATTTGGAACGCTGTTTTACAATATAAAACCACATAAATTACAGCAGAACACTGCAACTTCTACTGCCTCTACAAAATCCTACTAAGATAAATAAACACAAGTAAGCCTGCTATAGACATAGTGGAAGGGAATAATGGTTTTTATGCAAACATTTCATTGAAGTAAATGAAGTCCTCTTTTTTTTTTTATCAGAACAGTTTCAATTATATGCTGCAAACTCAAATGTTACTAGATATAATAATTTAATTTCTACAATATAAGCAGAACATCTAGGGTTTGTAGTTTCCAAATTGCACTGGCAGTACCACTCTTTTACAGGATGAACATCAAAGGTCTATTTCATTTACATGTTATCAGGTATCTGGGCTTGACTTTAGGCTCTGTTTCTGTGACACAGATGCATGGTAAGATCCATCATCACTATGTATACATAGTAAGTTGTGTTTTTCTGAGTTATTGTTACCATGAATCAAGTTACAGTTATTACATATATAGAAGTTTATTTAAGGTTACATTCTGGAAACAATTCAACTAGTAACAGATAAATAACTTTTTCTATAAAACAAAACAAAGTTGCAAACAATAAGTTGCTGAAATGAGAACTGTTATACATTAGTTTTTAATTCTTTTAAGTCTTTACATTCCAAAAAAAAGAGGTTACGGTGTTATGTTTTCCAATAGTCTATAAATATATAACTGAGACAGATAGTCACATGCTTTGAAAAAGCATTCTGAAAAGACTAATAATTTGTCAAAAGTCCAGAAATTCTCGTGACTTCTGTGGGCATGTACCCACTATCTATTGTAAAGGGAAAAAACAAAGATACAATATTCAATATTCTAACAGTAAGTGAATACACACACTGTACAAAGTAACCCATTATTGTGGATTTAAACTTTATTTTTTACAGTAATGATATGTAACAGTTATAATGTCAGGATCTTCTAGACTGGTGGAGAGTAGAGAATTACAAGCCTTTCACCAGTGGATACTATAAACATCTGATTTTAATCAAATGGTTATCATGCTACACATCCGTTGAAGTTTCTGTGTTTCAGGTATGTGTGTGTGTGAATTAAACATTAGGTCTAAAAAACTAATTCACAATAGTAATTACTAAGTATACTTTTATCACGTATATACCATAAACCCTTACATGATTCATTTATCTATATTTGTGAGTGTTGCAAGTTTGTTGTACAGTTACTTATGAACATTAAGATATTTTAAGGTCTTTTCTTTCTTCATATTTATTGTTTATATTGTGATCAGGAATAATATCGTGACAGAGTAAAAGGCTTTCATACACATGCAGTATTATTATTATTTCAAATATGTATAAACTGATTCAATTTCTAATCACGTAAGTCTTACATCTTGGTTCATGGTACAAACTTCAAAGTTAGTGGTTAAATAAAAACTTATTATGTGATGAAGAACTTGAGTTTCTTATTACAATCCAATTTTTTCCCCCTTTTAGTCCAGTATTTAGTGTTTTTTACAAGAGAAAATAACTTTATCAAGTTTTTAGAAGATTATGTCTAATCTCTCTGTTCAAATTACTTACAAAATCAACCTGTAACTGAAATACCCAGATTTAGAATTTTGTATTGATGTATATCTTTCACATGCATTTGTTTCAGATAATCCAAACTTCTAACCCTATTTCTAATTTGGTCCCCTCCCTTAATTGTTAGTTTTATTTGGAGTGGAAAAATATTTAAACTTCCTGCCAGTATAAATATAAATAAAATTTGTCAACAAAAAATGAGACCCTAAAATATATGCTCTTTGTACATGTTTGTTGCATATTTTTAGTTCAAATAGTTTGGAAACAGTGAATTTGTGATACTGGTAATGTTAAAAAAGTGTAAATTTAACTCACTACAATTGTTTTACAACTTTCAAGTTTCTAAAGTTAACAAAATCATAAATATATCATTGGAAAACTTGTTTTATTTTCTTACTCATAATCTATTTGTCACAAAAATCCCTTTCTTCCTCATATGGATTGCAAATTTTTACACCTTCCTTTGTTGCATCAGAAGTCTTGTAATCACGAACCTTCCATCAATCCAATTACATCATGGCCTCGGTTGTTTAATATGTAATGGTAATAAATTTATTCTCCTGCTCGTTTGTTTATTTTGTTGAAGTAATTACTTTGGCATTTCCTTTTCCCTTTACAAATACTCCTACTAGTAATTGAAACTAATGGTATCTTATGCCCTGTCACGATTTCAGAAAAGTTAGGAGTGGTTTTTTTTGAAACAGTTGTAGATAATTTCTAAAAGGACTGGAAAGGCAACCTTAATAAAAATTATACAGTAAGAAAAATACAATCTATTCATATAAGGTTTAGTAAAGATAAAAAATAAAACAATTTATTGCAAAATTTCTTTAAAAAAATTGAGCTAGCATACTAATTATTAGTCCAGTGATTTTATTTTGCTAATAAGCATGTAGGAAACCTGGCTTTCAGGCCAATCATTACAAACATATTGAACAGCAGCAGGGTATGCAGTTATATCATGTAGTGATTTTTAATTTATTTTGTAAATTTATCAAAAACTTCTTAACCGAAGTTCGACAACATTAAATGTTGATCAAGCTTTATGTCTGTTTGAAGCTTTTATGTTTCAGATATAATTTTATTTCAGAGTCATTAATTTTTATTAATTCAAATGTAAGAGAGGTCAAAATGATGCCATCAGGCTAGAAAGCATTAATAAAAGTTTGAGAATAATTTATTTTGAACTAACTAACATTTGTTACTTTGTCTTTGTATGGAGATAATAATATTTATATAATCAAAAAGTGTAGGTTTTATATTGACTGAAAGATGTACTTACCTCCTCTTGTGGCAAAATGTTTACCATTATACGAAAAGGCTAGTGATGAAGTTTCTGTTCCATTTTGGTGAGCATTTCTTATCAGAACAGCTGTGTTGACCTGTTGGCAAAAGAAAAAAATAGTTCAAACTACTGGCAAGTATTTCTCTAGAATTTTATAAAAAACTATGAAACAAAACATACGAGTTTAATGTGATAAAAAAAGCATGGAGATTCAACCATATGTATAATATTTAATATACTAACTTTAAAATATAAGTTCAAAGTTCAATTACTTAATTGCATATTTAATATCTTGACTAAATACTTCACAATACCCATGAGAGAAAAACACAAATCAAAGTATTTGTGCTAATAAAATGTAACGTAGTTTGTGCTCAGTATTCTAATAATTATTTTTGACTTTAAGTCCACACTATATGAAATTAGAATAGAAAAGCTAAATCGTAGGAAAGGTAAAGAAAAATATTAAAAAATACTAGAGGTAGATATTTTCTTACATTGAAAATGTATTTCCAAGGGATACTTACCTCCAATTACACAAAGCTATCTCGATGTTCATCTGCTCTCTAAGAATTGCTAAAAAAGTTTCACCATCAGTGCACTAGTGTATATACCCCATCAATTTCATGCCATTTCTGATCATGTATATATCTTGTGACTACTCTCCACCAATAGTATTGTGCCACATATACTGGTGCAACTAGCTCCCTCTGATATTCCTGCTCAATCTTCACTTTCGAGAATTGGCAGGCTCCAAAAGGAGAATACCGACAGTGGGGATGAAGTGTGTGTGATAGAAGGTAAGTACCTAAGGGAAATACATTTTCAAAGTAAGAAAAATGTTAACTTCCAATATGGTCTTACCTCCTCTGACACAAAGCTAGAATCCCACATTGCCAAGGTGGAGGGGCTGATGGAGGTGCACAACTATCAAACTAAGTGGAAAGCGACTGCCTAGAATGAACGAGTGTGCTCATAGATGAAAAAGAAGCACACCTGTGGGGTACCATATTACTTTTGGAACAGGTATGCTCTTTGCCCAGGAAGTAGGAAATAAATTCAAAATGGGCAGAAAAGGAGGTAACTTGCACAAGTGGAATATGGTTTGATAGGTGCAAGCTATAGTAACATAAAAAAAAAATAAGCTATGTACATTCTTAACCTCAACCAGGCAGACAAGGTTCCATAACTTATCTTCAGCATTAGGAGGTTGAGGATGAAAAAAAATTGTAATAACAACATTGTGGCTAGGGAATTGGTACCCCCTGGCTCAGTGATATAAGTTACCACTGTGTAGATGGGCCATACCCCC
>NW_013669145.1:69955-74766 GCF_000517525.1 Limulus polyphemus
CCCCCCCCCCCCCCCCCCCCCACTTGTAGCAGACGAAGGAAGTGGGACAAAGCTTGTGAACTACCAAAGGCTCAAGAAAGGTGATACTGTGAGAAGACTCCCTGATTGACTGGATTGGAGATCTTCCAAAAGTCAAGGTGAGAACCCCAACCCTCTAAACATGAGTATATGAACAGATGTAAATCCAGACAAGGTGGCATAAGCAGTACCCTTGCTGTGGTCTGGACTCTAACTACCAAGCCAGGGATCCATGGAGAAGTTCCACTGATCGAGGAGCGTCCACCAAAGGGAACTCACATAAGCCAGACCCAAGGGAATGAGAACTTCCAAGGAAGCCCACATCCCCAAAGAGTTAGAACATCTCAAGCTGTAAGAAAAGGTGAGGGAAATGTGAAATGCTTGCTCCAAGCCCAAAAGGAGAAGAATGGACCCAATGGAGGTTGAAAAGAAGAACCCCCTTAAATGACTGGGGTATTGAGAGGAGGTAAGAATTGGCTTCCCCACTGTCAACAGGAATCCCCTCCCATTCTGCATCTGCTAGAACATAGGAATGTGGTCTCTGGATTGTGAATGGGAAGAAGCATGCAAAAGCCAGTCATCCATAGAAGGAAGAGTGCAAATACTCATAGTGTGAATACACTGGGCAAGAGTTTGTACTCCCCTACAAAACACTTAAAGAGCTGAGGTTAGTCCAAAAGGCCCTGAATTGGAAAACTCAACTTACAGCAATAACTAACTATCGATGAAGTGAGCACTGTTGGGAGGAATGAGGAGAAAGTGAAGTTTCTACGATCATGGACATAGGAAAAGGAGCCAAAGCCAAGCTCAGCCCTACAAAAGGGAAAGAATCAAACACATCAGTGATGTAACAAAGCAAATAGTTTAAGTCCCACACTGAAAAAAATTAGGACGATAAGGTACATAGTTAACATAGAAAAAAAAAAAAAAAAAAAAGAATAGAATAATGAATTCGATATTACTAGTAGTAAAAATATGTAACTTACAAACTATCGAAACAAACCCAGTTAACAAGACTGATAAATATCAAATGGGCAAACCATCTAAATTTATCTAGTCACAAAGTATGTAAAAATAATGAACATGCTATTTGACTAAAATTACCTAGAAAACACATTAAAAATCAATATCTAACTTACTATTCCCCTAAATAACCTAGATGACAAAGAACACTTAATTATGTACTACACTGACGAAAATGGGGATGTGAAGGCACATAGGTAACAATGATGAAAAAAAAATATTCAAATAGAACAATGAATTATATGCTATTAGAGTAGTGATATGTAAGAGACAAACTATCTAAACTTACCTAGTTAAAAAAGTACTTATAAATATAAAATGGACAATCTATCTAAATGTACCTAGTCCACAAAGTATGTAGTATTAATGAAAGTGCAAAACAATTAAACTTACTGAAAATACAAAGTAATACTAAATATCTAACTTACAATTCATCTAAATTAAAGTAACTTATATAACAAAGGATGCATAAATATCCAACTAACCAAAGTCTGAGCACTGATGATATGAATTATGTAATTCTCCCGTGTGTAAATAAGAGCAAAACCACACAAAGGGGTCTGAATCAGGCCTACCTTGGGTATATCAACCTGGTGTGAAGTGTACATGTTTAAAAACTTAACACAGATTTCCTGGGAGAACAGGAAGCAATCGGAAGAATGAAGGAGAAGAACAATTCTCCACCAAAGTGAATGATGTGGCAGCATGGCAACTGGTGGAAGATGCCAGAAAAAAAAAAAAAGAGTTTAAAGTGTCTACTCATTGACTGTATTCTTCCCCAGAAACACAGTCACGTTGAAAATAAGAAGAAATCACTGGCCGAACATGTGAATCGAGCTCCCTGAAAATTAAGACCTGTACCTCCTCTGCATATAAAGTCAAACCTGATTCCCAGGAAGTCGTACCAATTGCAACTTTTTACTGTAACAGGATTGATTGTAAATTCATATTATGATCTCTTGTAATTTGGTAACAAGAAATAAATGCAGAGAAATTGACGAAAAAAATGAATGCAAACACAGTAAAATAAAACTGTTGCAAAAAAATTAAAATGGCAAAGAAGCATGTTTGTAAATTGCAGCCACATGCAAAATACCACATGTCTAAACATTGCTGTGCCAATCAGAAAAATGAGGATTGAGCTGGAATATCAGAGGGAGCTGGATGTGCCAGTATAGGTCACCAATACTATTGGTGGAAAGTATTCACATGATATGTACATGTTCAGAGATGGCACGAAATTGATGGGATATATAGACTAGTGCACTGACTGCAAAATCTTTTTTAGCAATGCTTAGAGGGCAGACGAACATCAAGATAGCTTTGTGTGAAAAGAGGTGAGACCGTATGAGAGAGGTGTAAATGAAACAGATGAAGATAACAAAATAATAACTAAAATATTATGAACATTTACTTTAGTCATTTTGAAAATATAATAAAGTACAGATGTGAAGTAAAATGAGACATAACTCCCTCCAATATCCCTCTCTCTCATTTCTGTTGCTGCAATTTCTATAAAAGGTACTAATTCTTTCTTACAAAGTGTTTCCTATGGTCCCACATCTGAACAGAACCATCCTGACAGGCACCAGCAACCAGAATTCCATCACGACTGTAGCGACAAGCTGTAGGAATCGCCCGGAGACCTCCCTGTTTCTTGGGTTTAATCACATGTAATTGCTTTTCAACTTCCCACAATCGAAGTGTCCTGTTGGAAACATCTTTACATTCACAGTGATGTTATGCATAGAATAGATTACTGCAATGTTAGTAATAATATCAGTGAAACAGTCCACAACAATGTAACTAAACTATGTTTAGAACATACTTTTATACCTAAAAAAACAACAAAAAAAAACAATTAAATTGAAGACAATTTAAAAACTTTCCACAACAATGCATTGCTAAAGACTGAGGGAAAATAGGACAGTGTAGGTTTCTTACACAACTTTCCCAAATTCTGTTTTAAAGTACAAGTGATGTCCTTGCAATTTAAATTTAAAATCATTATTTAACATTCTCTAGAAATAGGTTCTGGTATTGAAACTACACATTTTAGTTACTTACTACAAGCAAGAAAAATGAAAACAATATCAGTACCAACCCATCATTGGAACAAGTTAAAAATTCTTTTTCTCGTGGATGCCAACAACCATCATTCAACATAGCAATATGGCCCTGTAAAAACATCAAACCATCATTCAACACAACAGTAACAAAGTATAAACAACAAACCATCATTCAACACAAGTGACAAAGTATAAACAACAAACCATCATTCAACACAACAGTGACAAAGTATAAACAACTAAACATCATTGAACACAGAAATGTAAAATACCATTATTCAACAAACTTTGACTGCTTCAGATATTTGCATAAAGCTACACAGGGGGATATCTGCTCATAATCATCTCTAACTTTACAATGAGAGACTAAAGGAAAGGCAGCTAGATTACAGCACCAACTTTCAATTCTTGAGTTACTCTAACCAAAAGTTATTCTCTCTAATGTAAACTAACCTTTGTTCTAGCCATGTCTGTAATGTACTGGTCTCCTTTAGCACATTCAAAAATTTCAAATCCATCCCTGTCCAAAACTTTGGCTTGGCACCCTCCAGAGACTACCAATATTGCATCTCCAGTTACAGTGTACTCTAAGTTTTTGATCTGGTGACTAAATTAGACATATGAATGTACTCAAATACCATCCTAAGAAGAGGACTATGATTATATCTTAGTTTTCTCTATTAACATAAAACATAAGTATCTCTCTCTCTCTCACACACATTTTACTACCATCACAGAACAAAAGAATATCTAAGATTTTCAGTAGGTCTTTATTCATTAAAGACAGTTCTGTAACATTTAACAAAATATGTTTTTTATGTAATAGCATTAAAAACATTGTTTCCAAAAACTGATGATTTTTCTTCATACTGATGCCCTCTTTAATTCTTCATCATAAAATGTTATTTCACCCAAGATTATAAATTTAAACATTCTAAAAACAAGAATTACAGAAGTAATTACTTCTTCAGAATTACAGAATTAAACTGATCAACTTACCACTCACAAGGCCTCAGAGTTCGGAATGACTGCAAAGATGCACCCATGCCAGCAAAATCCCAAAACTGAATATCAAAATCAGAACTTCCTGTAACCAGTCTAGCTCCACTGGGATCCAACCCAAGTGCTGTCACCTAAGACAAGCATGAGAAAACAATCCACTGTGTGGTTTTTCCAGAACCTTAATAATAAACTTTAAGAATTCATTACAACAAACTTCTACAAAATCTTTTCATTAAATCTAATTATCAAGTCTGTACATCTAATTACTAACTTATTATGAAGTTTTTACATTTAGTTAGCGTGATTATAGCATTCATATATACATCTGGTTGTATAGTGTGTAAACCTGATTATTTTGTATGATAATTGATTAATCAATCTGTAAAACTAACAAATATATTATTAATTGTATATAAACTTTATAAACCTGGTTAGTAATCTTACATTGATTAACGCAGTACTAATTAATTTTGTGTTCTACAAATTATGTAACATTAACATTATTTACTTCATATTTGCAAACTACTGATTAGCTTTAATTATTTATTAGAGTGTATTTCTATTCCTTCAAGGGGGATAAAAGTGTTTGTTTGTAATTAAGCACAAAGCTACACAATGGGCTATCTGTGCTCTGCCCACCACGGGTATCGAAACCCAGATTCTAGCGTTGTAAGTCCGCAGACATACCGCTGTGCCACT
>NW_013669145.1:75443-80367 GCF_000517525.1 Limulus polyphemus
AAATTAATTTTATGTATTTTTATATTTTTATTTATATTACTGATACATTAATTTTAGGTTAATTATGTCTACGTACTAAAGTATCAATTTTTCTTGTAAAAAAACAAATAAATTAAAGAACTAAAAATTCCAATTTAAAGATCAAATTATTTATTTATTATTGAATTAACAAAAAATATTCAAATAGAAAATCATTTAACTAAAAGATCATGCTACTCTCCTGGGACAAACAAGAAAAAAGTACTTGAAATATTAAAACAGAATATATAATTATAGCAAATGTATAGCATAAACAAACATTACAACACAAAATATTAATATGTATACCATTGCGTACAATTATAAATATGCATAAACAATTGTTTTCTACATGTAAGTCAGTACAATAAACTATTCCCTTTCAGCATTTTTAGTCACTTAGTACATATATATCTTTTAAACATTAAAAAAACCTTCCAAGCTATGAAAAAATGTGAAACAATGTAAAACTACAAACTCACAGACTTATCTCCATGCCGGAGCTCAACTTCATGACTATCTGGAATTTTCTTATACCTGTTCTGGATAAAATAAAATATTGTAGTACATATTTCTCTAAAAGTAGATAAAAACCAAAGTTCACATTCTACACTGAAAATGTATTTCCAATAGATTCTTACCTCATCTCACAGAATAGTTGTTTCTCAACTTGTACTGCCCTCTATATGCACAAATCTATTCTCACCACTAGCCTTGATACTCCCAACTACCCTCAAACATGTTTTCATGTGAGGCAGCTGCATGATAGCATGCAAATGAGCATGTGACAACCCTCCACCAATAGCAGTGCAACACAATTCCCAGCACAGCTGACTCCCTCTATGTAGCTTAACACTAAATCACTTCAAGATTGAGCCACAGAAAAGGTAAGGACACAGGAAATGTGGAGGAAGGGTGGGAAGTGTAAGCATAGGTAAAAATCTATAGATTTTTAGTGTAGGAAAATGTTAACTTCTGATACAATATCTTACCTCCTCTTACAGAGTGACTAGAGTCCTACATTGACCTGGTGGAGAGATTAGTGTAACATTATCTAGATAAGCCCTCTTTATGAATGCTTATGAAGCCCTCTTCCATAAGAAGCATAAGCCTATGGGGAGTGTGAATAAAGAGCATGTAAGGCACATCTGTGGGAGACAGCACCGCTTCTAAGCCAGGTATACTCTTCACCCATGAAAATGATATGTCACAATAACAGTGGAAACATAGGAGGAATCCCATAAATTAAATGAAGGGACTCCTGGTGTGAAGTGGCTATGATGCAGCAGACCAACACAGCCGTATTAAGGAATATCCAGCCCATGGTAGGAAGAGGTTCCTCTACATTTCACCTCGGACATGGGAATTGGAAGGGAAGAAGATCTTCTGTTCCAAGGATCTGCATCATCATCATGTACGCGTGTCTCACACAACCAATACCAGTACCCCCAGCAAACCAATATCTGGGTGACGGTAGGAAGGAGGACAACTATGTGGTGGTTCAACTCTGGTCCAGAATCAGGCAGCATTGGGAATGAATCCTCCAGTGTGCCTGGTCCAGCTCCAACTAACACCAGTACTCCCCAGAAGAATGAGCTGCATATTAGTGGAAATTGTCCAGTCCATAACATGGCTGCATCTGGAATAGTACATCAGGTCCGTAGTAGAAGTAGTGTCTATACACCATCTACACTAGGAGAACATCACTGCCCTACTCTCAGCTGAGCAGAATTGAGCACACTCATAAGGAAGCCTCCATGGTCCACCACCCCAGAGTTGGTAACTGGTGTGGAAGAATTGGGGGAAAATAATGTGTTGGAGAGTCTGGAGAAACACAGCACCAGAGGCAGTGCAACAGAAGACTGTGAAACCCTATTTTGAAAAGCAGACACCAATGAAGGAGTGACAGGGATGGGCAGCAATCCCCTTCTGCTTTACTCATATTAGTCCATTTTACAAATTAGAAAAAAATGTCTAAACCTCTTTTAATTAATGATTACTTATTTAATCCTTACATGAAATTATTTTCTTTCAATAAAGAATGAAAAATAACATTTAAAATAGAGCAAAATATACTGCCCAGTATGTTTTGGTATTCTCTCTACCTGCATACTAAAATATTCAAAGAATGCTATAAACTGGTCATCACCTTTTTTTCTTTTGTTTAACAACAATAATATGTATCATTACTGATTAGTTCAGTTTATTCACTATTTCTATATGACAAACTAATCACCATTTCTTCACCATCATCTTCTTCTTCACTCTCACCATCACCTTCCTCTTCTAACCTGGCTTTAATTTCAGGTGGTATAGGTGGTCCAATAATGTCATCATCAGATGAAGTGTCATTATCTTCTTTAGATTGTGAAGTTGAAAGGCGTGCCACTTGCTTATTATTATCCTTCTGTGCATCTTGAGAAACCAAGTTCTCAATTTTTAATTCTGGAAAGGTACACGTACAAAAACAATGATGACAAGGTTTCATCTGCTTTCATTACATATTCAGGACAGCAATATATAATTTTTTTTCAAAGTACACACTCATGTGTAGTAGTAAAAATATGAAATTTAGATTTAAAATGTATAGCATTATACACAATAAACTATTTTTTGCAAAACATAGTATTTTTTAACAATTACAAAACTAGTTACTAATATAATTTAAGGTTCAGGTAATTAAATTAGTTGGCTCAAGCACAATAACAGAAGCAGCTTCCTTCAGGTTCCTCAGCGATATAAACATAAAGTTCAGAATAATAACAATATTTAATATTCATGCTTTCTGAGTAGCTTACTTGTTTTTGTTTAAATTTTCATGCTTTTAACTGTTATTTATATCATAGTTTCTACCTTCATTTTTCTGATTCCTCTCAATTGCAGCTCTCCTAGTTTGTTCAAACATTGCTTCAAAGTCAAATGTTCTAGCTTTTTTCCCTGAAAACAAAAATAATTTTGACATAAACCACAAATTACAGCTACATTTTATATGATTATATAGACCCAAAAACAAAAATGTACACTACATGAACTGAATAAATATTTCTTACCAAATCCTGAGAAACCCACAAGTTTTGACATGTCATCAGAATCTTCTTTATTTGACAAATTTCTGCTAAATTCCTCTGTTGTTCCTCCATAATTTACCTTTCCTTTACTCAATACTTGTCTGTTGTCTCTAAATTGCCTTGAATCCTGGCTCTCTAATTTTAAAGAAAAAAAGAAAAACTTTAATTATGAACATTATTTTTCATAAAAGCAGTTGTAAAAAAGCCCAATCATGAAATAAACTCAATTGTAGTTTTTTAATACAAAATAATACAATTTCTTTTTCAGTTTTTCTAATTCCATGGTATAGGAAGAAACTTTTAATTATGGTTGGAGATGGCTTGAATGGGTAATGAAAAAAAAAACTTTAATATAAGTTTAACAAAACAGCAAATGAAACCTTGTCGCAACGTTGTACATTTGCTGTTGTGTTAAACTTGTATTAAAGTTTTCTTCATTACCCATTCAAGCCATCTCCAACCATTAGTAGTCTCAAAGTTGATTCCGCATCATCGAATTTAAACTTTTAATTAATCGAACATTCTGGTGAAATGAGTATGACCAAATAATTATAACAGAATTGTGACAGTTTGATGCCAATAACGATCATTATGAAATATTTTCAAAACTTGAAAATGAGACAAGTAATTAAAAATCTTATGAAAAATTAGCAGTTTCTTTTATTTAAAACATAAAATTACAAAAGAGTTAACACTGACAAAGCCAAAGGCTAAACACGTAAAAACTAGCAAGAATAATCTTAATTTTATAAACTAATACAACTAGCTTCAACAAATAGAAATTATCAAAGTAATGGTTACCATGTCTTAGGTTGAAACGTGGAAGGGTTACATTTTTGTCATGATTGTTTTTTCCACATAATAATAATTTCTTAATAATACTACATAGGCAAGTAAAATGGCAAGAGTAAGACGTCGACTACAATTTACAAATTCTATACATAAAATAAAATAATTTAATATACATGAATAATAAACATAATGAATAAAAAAACAATTAAATACACGCCACCCACACATCAAGTCATGTCAAATATCTCAATAAACTGAAACTTCGATTGAATTTACCTCGCAGAGCTCTCATTTCTTCTAAGTCGTCCTCCATATTTGTTTATTATTGACCTCTGGTGGTTAATTGTTCTTTGCACAAACCCCAAATGCTTAGAACATAAATAAACAAATCCCTACAAATGTTTCTACAAGCTTGTAGTAGACTAATAACTTTTTTTGAATAATTTTAAATTTTACATAGTTTTTTTTAACTTGATAAACTCTAGGTCTTTGTACACAGCGTGGTCACAAGTAAACAGACACCACCTTTTCAGAAAAAATGAAATTTTTCAGTCATATTCACATGTATTGATATATTTATAATTTAATTAATATCTAGTGGATCTTCCTTTCGCTTCGTGGAGTTCGTTGATCCTTTGGGACATCGTGAGAATCATCTCGTCAGTTTTAGATTGTGAGATTTTTGCCCACTCTTGCTTCAAAACTTGGAGTAGATCGCTCTTCGAAGTTGTTGTTGTTGTTTTTTTTTTTTTTGGTTGTTTCTTGACTTGCCGGTCGAGTATGGCCCAAAAGTTTTCGATGTAGTTCATGTCAAGAGATTGGCTCGGCCAGTACAACTTCTGGATACCATTTTATTCCTGCCACTTTGGGGTGTTTTTAGCAGTGCTCCATCTTCCTGGAACAACATTGTGTTCTTGTCCACGAAACCCGAGGAATAAAGTGGCAAAAGTCCTTCCTCCAATATTTCAATGTATATCGCAAAATTTATGTTGCCGACGCGCTCCACTGAGCTCGATCTCCCACCAACCCAAACAGCTCCCCAAACC
>NW_013669145.1:81286-91681 GCF_000517525.1 Limulus polyphemus
TATTTCCTGAATTGCACGATGATTCTGTTGACTGTCGAAAGCGGTGTTACGACAGCGGAGGTCACGTGAGACTTGTAACACGTCATGCGCTTCTAGAACGTTCATGAAACCTCGAGAGGTTACTAGATATGCGTTATTCGTATATATAAGCCGCCAAGAACTGACGGCAACATTGTGTAATTGACAGTTGAGTCGAACACGTGAGACGTAAGTTGTAAATTATAGCGTTTGTTATAGCGCGACTGTAGAAATTAAGTGTATTGCAAAGTTGTATTTAGAAAGAATAAACCAGTTTTATTTAAGAAAGGACTTGTATCGCTAAAGTTTCTTTGGAAAGAATGTTTACGAAAAATTAACTAATGACCAGAGACATAACAGCGGGATTCTCAAATTCTGCGAAATATGCCGCTGACTTATTTCACTATCTGCTTGACCAACTATCCTTCCTTTAACAAAATCTGACATTTCGAGAGAACCTTGAGCTCTAGGCATGTTGTGGCACAAGATAATTAGTGTGCGGACCATTTTCATTTATATAGTGCTCTGTGAACTCAAATTAGTTAGCATAAATCAGTTAAATGACGAAAAATTAGGTGTCTATTTATTTGTGACCACTCAGTGTATATTTATGTATGTATTACATATATATATAATTGACGCATTTTCCCGTTAGACAGCGCTTTGAAAAACACGTTTTGTGGAAAGATGGATGAGGATTGTCAGGCTTTACGTACTTTTAAAGATTTAAAGTTAAACACGTGGCTTACAGATCAATGTAAAACTATGGGTTAGTAATAAACCCTTGTTAAAACTGTTTTGTTTTTATTTCGATATTATTACTATGGAATATTTTTTGTGTTCTTTATGTCTGATACAATGACATTGACAGTCAGGTTTAGCTCAAATTCAAAAAATTCGTAATTTGTATACTGTTTCAAATTAATTGAAAATTCAATGTTTATTTTTAATTTGTTTAGCCTTATCTTGTTGCTTATCAATATCATCAACTTCTCAGAGTAATACTATTAAATTAGTTTTACTATGTTTACGAATAATATTAATGTTTTGTGGATGGGACAGCTTCGATGGAGTAACACTAAGTGACTAACACTCTCAGACCCTTGTCCCTAATTTCTTGATTTTAGTATCATTACATTACAATTGGCTGAAACAGTGATATCAAACCTTGATGCCAGAGTTACTTTTCAGTTCTTATGATCGATAACTACGATTATATTTTAATTTCTATAAGTTCAATACTTAGGTGTTGGCCTGTTTTATTTTATTTTTACAATAGTGCTAAATGTGCAGATATTAAAACAGACCTTGACTAAGCCAAATGTTTTTGTGTTAGTAAATATCTCTGTGTGTATATGTAACACTTTGACTAAGTGTGTATTATTTCCCTCCTTTTTTTTCAAGGTTTAACTGCTCCAACCTTAGTACAGTTAAACTGTATACCTCCTATTTTAGAAGGGAAAGATTGCATTGGTTGTGCAAAAACTGGTAGTGGAAAGACCCTTGCATTTGCTCTACCAATTTTACAGAAACTTTCAGAAGACCCATATGGCATTTTTGCACTTGTTTTAACGCCAACCAGAGAGTTGGCATTCCAGATTGCCGATCAGTTTCGAGTATTTGGAAAACCAATTGGATTGAAAGTGAGAAATGTTTCCATAATGTTATTATTTTCTGTCGTAAGTTATTAAGGAAAATAGCTTTAGTTTGGAATGTGTTACAACTTTAGTCATGAAAAGTTGTTAATTGAAAAAATATTTTTGACATAAATCTAGATGTGTAACGTGCTTCTGAATATCACACTAATATATATATATATAAGATCCTGATATATAATTTTATATGTATGTATATAAGATCCTGACAACTTTATTGGAAAAAAGTGTAGTAAGCTTTAAAATTACTAGTAGGAGGTCATTATAGTTCGCTGTGCGAAAGAAATTAACTATTATTTGGTTTTATTAAATCTGTATTATTAAAAAATATATAATATAATTTTTTTATTTTTTTTCTTATTATACATCTAGCTTGGTGATTAAGGTGCTTAACTTGCAATCTCTGAGTTTTGGCATCATTGAACATGCTTACCCTTACAGCTGTGGGATATTATAATGTTAAGTTCAGTTCCACTGTTTGTTGATCTCTTGGTACTGCTGGCTTGTTGCTTTCACTATACTTAGCAGTTTAAAATTAGGGATAGTGGTAGATAGCTTTTGTAGCTTTACTATAAGTAAACAAATATTTTATGTCTTTAGGACTGTGTTATTGTTGGAGGAATGGACATGATGATACAAGGAAAAGAACTAGCACAGAGTCCTCATATTATCATATCCACACCTGGTCGTTTAGCTGATCATTTGGAAAGTTGCAATACCTTCAGCTTAAAACGAATCAAATTTTTAGTTCTTGATGAAGCTGACAGGCTACTTGAAGGGCATTTCAATGAACAGGTTAGTACTTCCTATATTAAGTTAGATTATATACATTTTTTGAGAAATTGGCTTGGTAAATATCTTTTTTCATGTGAAAATGAAGAATTTCTTGAGAATGTAGAAAAATGTTTTCTGTTTAGCACATAATAGAATCTACAGAGGAGATGTTATTTTAAACCTTGTTTGTAGCACTGAAGAGGATATGACTAGAAAAATATTGCAAGTGTTTTAGTGCTGGAGATCATAATTTCATTATCTTAGATAATTGCCAAGAGACTGGTTGAAGAGCTAAAGTAAATCATATTGTTGATTTTAGGCAAAACCAACTCTTAGAAATTACTGGTCATAATGAGAGCTGATTATTGTTTCCAATTTAAATGTATATAAATAAGAGAACTTAAGAGGATTAACAAAAATGACTGTAATTGTTGGCCTTACAGGAGAAAGAGCTAAGCTTTTGAAATTTTAGAATATCTCATTTAAACCTCTTTTATATGAATAATATTCTTATTTGTAGTAGTTTTGTGTTAATAATGAATAGCTTCATAAATATTTTTAGTAGGAGAAACTTAAATTATGGCTTGTTAGTGTAAGCATTACTAATAATTGATTAGGGGTTTAGCTACAGTTTAGCTTTTCATTAGGTTATAAAATAAGCTAAATACATAGTTTTATTACATAAATATCATCTAAAAATTGGTTATTTGTCACTTCTATATTTTAAAGATAAACTTAATTACTTTAGTGTTAAGATAAAGTAGTAATAAAATACTGTAATATATTTCTCAGTGTTTTGTTATTTATTCCCAGAATACAATAAATAAGAGTACTGTAGGTGTTAAGTGCTCACAGTTTGTAGAGTGATGGTCACAAGGGGTGGATTTTACTTGGAACTCGGAACTGGCATGCACTTTTAAGGAAACTAGTAGTGAAGATGTGCAATTTGTTTGTAGAGTTGGAGGAGAAGTTGGAAGCTATCCTGAATAGAAGAACTTAAAATTTTTCAAATAAGGGGTAACTAATAATGACTTTCAGGAAGTTAGAAAAAGTACGAGTAGGGCTAGATGCTGTGTATTTAATTGTAATCAGCTGGTTTTATTACATAAATAATATATTTCAACCTTTAGATTGTGCAGATGAGGAACTAAGGGAGGGAAAGAAAACAAAAATAGATGGGAAGGAAACCTAAGGAGGATATAGTTAAGGGTGATTCTTTAGTAAAGCATGTGGATGGGATAGCCTATGTGGTAAATAGGAAGAGAAAAATCTGATTATGCTATTCAGGGACATAACTGACAGCTAACTGATAAATGTAGAAGGTTGATAAAGGCATTTATAGAAAAGGGCCACAACTAATTGTGTCAGGGATATTGCTGATACTTAATTGTGGGGATGAAATTATAATTTGGTCACTGGGGCTGAATGCTAGGCTTAGGATATAAGGATGAGCAGATTGGCTAGCTGGATGCGTGGAATCAGTTAATGGATGGTTTATATTTAAATAGGATAGGGGCTGACATGTTTGCACGTCATATTAACTCAGCTGTAAGGGTAGCTTTAAACTAGGACTAGACAGTAATGAAGGCCAGGATAAACTAAATGCAGAAAAATAAGATGTTGAGAAAAATGTAGTGTATGAACAATGTACAGAAGTAGTTGTAAGAGTAAGCTAACTCGTTACCACTGTAATGTCAGAAGTATAATAAAATAGATGACTTTAGAACACTGGCTATAATGAAGGATTTTAATAAGGGCAATGGCCAAAACTTGGGTAAATGTAAACATATTTGATAACAGAAATTTCTTTGAAATGTGAGTTACATCCTGTTGAAGTTGAGGATGTCAGGTAATAGCAAGGAGATTGAATCCATTTGGGTTTCTGTTAGTGGGGAGAGCTTTTAGGTGGAATTTCTTACAGATCACCATATGAAATTGAGAAACTCTATAGTGAGATTAAGATTTTAACTGTAAATAAGGTCATAATTATAGGTGATTTTAATTTCAGGAAAGGAAGCTACTAAGAACAATGCTATTTTAGTTTTATTGTTCACTTCTAATATAGATATGGTTAAGTAATGGAAATGGGTGAATATTTGGGTGCAAGTGATCATTTTGAGGTTTGATGTTTTACTACATATGGAGAACAAGTATAATGATATTTTGATTACAAATTTTAAAAGGGAAATTTTGCAAGGATTTGGCAAGAATTATCTGTTCTGAATTGAGCAACTTAATTAATTGGAGATACTGGACAAATGTGGAATTTTTTTAAATATACAAGATAGATATATTCCATATAGAAGAAAAAGGGTGGCTGCAATTAAAAAACCAGATTGACTGACAGGGTATGAAGAATAAAATTAAAGAAAAGCATCACAGTTCAAGACATTTAAGTTGACTGCTTGGCAGGAGACTTAGAGGATTATAGAAGATCAAGTGAGTTGGTAAAATGGGAAATTAATAAATCAAAAAGGGTTGGCAGAAAATGTTTAAATAAACAGTAAGGATTTCTTTAAATAAATTAAGGGGAAGCAAAGTGTTTGGATGGAAGTAGGGTCTTTGAGGAATGATAAGGAAAGGTTCATATCTGAAGATCAAGAGATGTCTAGACTACTAAATTCTACTCACTCTTCAAGTTTTACTAATAAAAATTTAAGCAATATTCTCCGTCCTCAACAACAGTTAGATGGAAATGAGACTGAACAAGATCATATTAATTCTGAACTTTTAAAGAAGAAATTAATAAGTTTAAAGAAGAATAAGGCTCCAGGGCCAGATAATATTTCCCCAAGAGTTTTATGGGAGGTTAAGGATTGGATATGTGACCCACTTGCTAGTAACTTTTGTGAATCCTTGAATAGTGGGCAAGTGCGTGAGGATGGGAAGTTCACAACTGTTATTCTTCTTTTCAAGGAAGGTGATAAAAATTGTCTTAATAATTATAGATCTGTTAGTCTTACAATTTTAGTAGGAAGCAATTTTTTAAAGTCTTACAAAAGATAATCTGCAATGAATTAATTAAATTTGTTGGTATTAAGTTCTTATGTGTTTCTGGCTGTGAGGTAGATGCTGCTGACTTATAAAAGAACTCAGATCATGTGGTAGTTGGACAAATAAATGGCAGATGATTTTAGATTATAATAAATGTAAGGTAATGCATGTGCATTATCATAATTTAAATTATAAGTGTAATTTGCCTGGAATAATCTTAAGAGTTCTATGGAGGAAAAACATTTTGGTCTTCTGTTTGATCAGTCTCTTAAACTATCAAAGTATTGTGCTGTTGCTAATGTTAGGGCAAATAGATTTTAGGTTGTATCTACAGAAATATTGCAAAGTGTAAAGAAGTTATAATTTCATAGTATGTGTCACTAGTTAGGCCACATTTTGATTATTGTATTCAGTCTTTGGCTTCTTACTATAAGAAGGATATTGAATTATTGGAAAGGATTTAGAAAATGCTACTAGGAAGATACCTGGAATGAAATGATTGTCATATGATGACAGGTTAATTTCTCTGAAAATGTTTTCTCTAGGGAAAAAAAAAGTTAGAGGGGATGTGATTCAGATGTTTAAGATCGTTAAAGAAATTGGTGGGAATGGCTGGACCAGGGGACACAAATAAAACTTTTGGCAGAGTAGGGGTCATCATCAGCAAAGACAGTTTTATTTTTTCAACAGCAGGGAATGAGTTATCTTCAGATGTGGTGAAAACAGTAAACTTAAAGAAAGACTTGATAAATAGTTGAGTGACAAGGGCTGGCTTTCAGCTTTTTAAATTTAGAGATGGAACAACTTAGATTGACCACTAGGTCCTTTATGCTCCTTATGACAAGAAATATATGAGAGAGTTCAGAATAATTCTAATGTTATACCTAGTTGAAAGAATTTGAACTATGAAAAGAAACATAAAGGCTCTGACTTGTTTTCTCCCAAAAGTGTAAGCTCTAGAGATGAATTGATTTAGATTTCTTATGGATATGATTTGAAAAACTTTAGATGATCTGTTTGAGTGATGTAATCAAGAGAGTAGAAATGCAGACTTGAATATTACAAGTAATCACTACAAGCTTTGAAAGCATAGTTCAGACTTCTTGTTTGTCACATTTTCTTCTAAGCATTTTGAATGATTTGTGTACTTTTTAATTTTGATAGATTCATAGATGTGAAGGATTGCTTTTAATTGGATGTGATATTTGGGTTTATTTCAAGTGGAGGACTCCTTATGACCTTGCTAATTTTTAGGTGTCTCAAAGTATTACAGAAAATTAGGAAATTAATTTTCAAATATACAAATATAGCCTGTATTATTTACTTAGCAAGTGTATAGTGGTGTGAATAGCAATCATTTAAGTGGTTCAGTAGTTTCAGAAATTTTTGTTGAAGCTGGTATTTCTGAAGTGTGGTTGTAAATTATGAGTGAAACACAAGTTTTAGACATGAGGTTTAAAATAATATCTTCTTTGTAGTTTATCAACATTTTGAACTAGAAAATAATCTCTCACAATCTCAAGAAGTTTTTCAGTTTCATTCAAAGAGACATTTGTACCCAGGTTATTAAGTTTCATATCACAAACAATCCTAATATTACTGTAACTAATCTTCACATAAATATTAAACATCTATCAAGATGTCTTCAGAAAATTGCATTAAGCATTTTTTCTTTTCTGTCAGATTATATTTTTACAATCCTCAGTGATATTCATATCTCATAAGCATTGAGGTCATATCTTTCAAACAAAATAACCTCTGTCTTACTCTCATGATCTTAAGTTACCTTAATCATGAGTGAAGAAGAAAAATGCTGACAACAATAAAATTTCATTATATTAGTGTGTTGCCTAATAAACTTTTTAATTTACAAAAGTTAGTGTACCAAAGTGCATTTTATATTTTCGAAGTATTTATTAGTCTTGAGTAAGAATCTTTAGAATGTTGAGAGTATTAGGAAAACATTCAAATGCTGTATCATGTCTTTTATCATCACTTCAACTAATTTCAGCTTAAGACAATATTTGAAGCTCTGCCTAAAAAACGCCAGACTCTTCTGTTTAGTGCAACAATGACACAAACTCTTGAAGAACTAAGAAATATTGCCATGACTAACCCTTACTTCTGGTCAGCGCCAGCAGCAGTTGCTACAGTAGAAGAGCTTGATCAGCGATATGTTCTCGTGCCTAGTCATGTTCGTGATGCCTACTTAGTGCATGTGGTTAAAAACTTTGTTGAAAGGAACCCGAAAGGTTCTGTAATTATATTCACCAGTACATGCAAGTGAGTATGATTCATATGACTTTAATGTGTGTTTTGGTTTTATAAATGAGACAGAAGCTGAAATCATTTGTACGTGTATGGTCATCTCTTTAATTTAGTTCTTGATTATGAGGGAGGGGATTTTAAAAACTTTTAAAGATCTATAATTGCTTCTAATTTGAATGAAAAAAGTAAAGTACTTAAATATTTTACTTATATAGATTTTTGTTTTTACTATAGATCAATTTAAGTTTGTGAAGTATGATATGTCATTAAGAAAAAAGATTTAAAACAACTTTATATTTTGAATTTGTTTTAAAGCACAAAAATGAGCAATGTGGTGAAACCATTTTATTCAGCAAGGTCACACTTCTAAATATTGAAATAACATAAATAAACTGTATGTAGAATGTTGCATTAAATACATCAAATATTTATATTAACAGCACATTTCATTTAATCTGGTAAATAAAACCTTGAATTTGTATATAACTTAACCTATAGGTAGTTTTCTTGAATAACAAGTTTTGATCAGGACTTTTAAAACTGATAGGTACCTGTTACACCTAATATTTAAATACTCCTTTCCAGTATTTTTCATTCTATCACTAAAACACAACTTATCTGAGCTCCTGACTGTCACAAATACCCAGATCAAGTCCAAGTCTTTAAGCATCTCATCAAATTCTAATTCATTCTAATTGCTCATCTCTTCACATTTTCCATAATGTTAATATAACTGCAGTTTTACCAGATTGTTATTAAAGGTAACTACGGACAGCTGTTAGTGCTAATAATTACTACTCATAGTATTCATACGTCATTGAAAAAAATTTAGAAAAGTGAACATTTTCTAAAAAAGGATTTCTCTGGGAAGTGCTGCACGGGAAGTTCAGGTTGTGCTGATATAAACTGTAATGTTTTTATATATTAAAAGTGGTACCTTTTATTGAAAAAAAAAGTTTTTTTAATAACTCCATTTTTTACTACTATATTATTTACAAATGACATCAATAAAGATGTATAATCAAACCCTCACCTATAATCCTAGTGAAGGTTGTTTTCTTGTTGTGAAGAGAGTACTTTTATTTAAAATTATGTTCTGTGATAAATAAATGGTTTTTGCACATACCACAGTTATTTTTCTAATTGTCTGAATCTTGAATACCCAAAGTGTGAAATGTTTTTAAGGATTTTTGTTTGTGAAACCATTCAATAGATGGCACCACATTATATTTATTATTTTGGTCACATACATACATAGATAGATACATGTATACATGCTATGTCCATTATACTAAGATTATTCTTAAACTTGAAATTTCTGAAAATAGATATTAAAATTCTATTAGCCAATAATTTGGTCAGCCGATTAGTTGTATCTGGTATAGGCAAGTAACTGATAATTATCTTCTTTTTTTTACCACATGGCCAGCACTTTTGGAAATAGTTTTTGAAGTAACTGACTAAAATTTATTAGTGGTCAAAAAGAAACTTCTTTCAAACCCTGGGTTTACACTTGCAAAGTTTCCAAAACTTTTGGACACTGTTCTCTGTTCAGTAACTATAAAGTTTAAAAACAAAAAAGTATTTTTATACATGAGTTATATTTCTTTCCTTCTACATTCTATTCCTGTTATAATTTTTTTTAAAGACCCACATTGTTCTAACATTTTTTCTTTTACAGTTCAAGTAAATGTAAAGAAGCTTTTCAAATAAAATTTTTGTCTTTATTTATTTTATACAACAATCTGTTTTACCAGGAAGTTTCATATTCTTAAAAGTTGATCACTTAAATTTACTAACAATTTAATTTGTGTATTAATACAGCTAGAAATAGGCTTTTAGCTTGAATAAAAGGCTAGGCATTGATTTTTGTTCTTGGTAGTTTTCTGAAACTTAAAACATTCCCAATCTTTATTTTTACCAAGTAGATGAATCATCTGATCATACTGGTTTTAGTGTGTTGAGTAAATTATCAATGACAAAATATGTCTTGCTGAACAAATGAATGTTTTACAAGAGTTAAAAACCTTGAATGGTTTGTTACACATGCACACAAATTTATGTATTCACACAGTGTGCATCAAAATAAAATACATGGCACTTTGGATAAGTGCTTTTGATTAATAATTTAAATAAAAATGTTACATTATTATTTATGATATATATGACAGAAAAATTAATCTTTGTTACCTTACCAATTATTAACTCTATCTTGGGGCCAAAACATTTCCAAGACGTATGCAGATAATATTTTTCAAGTAATGTGTAACTTTTTTTTATGTTTTTAGAGAAGATATGTCTTGGTAATTCTATACTGCCAAACACAACTAATGTTTTTTTCTGTCTATGTGTAGGAGCTGTCATATTTTGTCCATGGCTTTCAAATCTCTGGGGTTTGAAACAACTGCTCTTCATTCTATGATCAGTCAGCGACTACGTTTGGCAGCTTTGGCAAGTTTCAAGTCCAATAATGTGAAGATTATGATAGCGACAGATGTTGCCAGTAGAGGTGAGCTTGCTTGTGAAATTTTAAATTTAAAAACAAATCTGTAGTCCATATAAACAGATTTACTAAGAAAGATTACAATGAAGTTATTGAAAGGATATATAGACATATATCTATATATATAAAAGAGGAAGTTTGTTTATTTTGTTCGCTATAGGAAACCAAACGGTTGAATTTACA
>NW_013669145.1:91719-98840 GCF_000517525.1 Limulus polyphemus
CTTGCTGTCAATTCAGTATTTCCAAAAACAGTTTTGTTTAAATAGTGCTAAGGGGTTTCTTAAGTGATTTAGTTACTTTGTCAATTGCAAATTACTGTTTAGTGATACAGGTGATTATGCCACCCAAGAAATGCCCTTTCTATGGAAAGTCTTCTGCCACTAAAAGAACGCAAGCACAAAGAGCAGCTGAACAGAAGAAGAATGCAATGAAAGAATTCAAGCACAAGCTGCAAGACAGGCTGCTCAAATACAGGAAGAGACTTTGGAACAACGTAAAGTTAGACTTCGAGCTCAAGCTGAAAGGCAGGTTACTCAAAGACAGCAAGAAACTGTTGAACAGCACAAAGCCAGAGCTCAGTCAGAATCATCAAGGCAAGCTGGATATAAATAACAAGAAACTTCTGAACAATGTCAAACCAGACTTCAAGCACAAAAATTAAGACAAATATCTTACAGAGAGCAAGAAACAGAGGAGCAACATGATGTACGACTTTAGGCTCAAAGAACAAGACAAGCTCAAACACGATCTAATTTCAAATAAAGCTTTGTTTAATTAAATGCTTTTTTATTTCTCACATCACAGCTTTTGTCTACTTACTGAGTAATTTGCTGAAAAAAAATACTGATCTATACATTTCAAATCTAACTCAGTTAGTATATATATTTGTATTAATTTTTTTAATCTTAAACTTAGGTCTTGACATTCCCCAAGTTGAGATGGTCATTAATTATAATGTACCATCAGTGGCAAAAGATTATGTCCACCGAGTTGGGCGAACAGCACGTGCAGGACGGGGAGGAATGGCTGTTACCTTGGTAACTCAATATGACATCAATCTGATTCATGCAGTAGAAAAGTTAATTAATACAAAATTAACACTTCTTGAAACTAAAGGTAAGAGAAAAACATTTTAAGTAAAATCTGTACAAGGAATGTTTTTATGTTATTAGAATAAGTTGTTATAAAAGTAGATCTGCTGAATATGATTAGTTTCTGTGATTGCATGGGAAAAATTTTACTAAACTCTTCAAAAGGAATTTAATTTTCAATTCACAAAATGAATGCTACTTAAGTGACAAAGAAAACACTACATGGAAAGGAAAAGTCAGGTCTTATGTTTCTGTGTTATTTCTGAATTTTATAAGTACATTGCTGTTATATCAGGGTTCGTATTTTTTATAAAATTTATGTATTTGTTTAATGATTAAATAGACTCATGGATATCTAAGTCAAATTTTTATAAGATGTCATAGAGAAAGCTATTCAATAAGTTAACTTTTGATATTGTTTATTAAAATGTTAAAGTTTATAGAAAATTAGCTTGGGGGACAAAAATCAGTGGGTGATAAATGATAAATTTTTTTCAATGACAATAATTTGACCATTAAGGTCCTTCAGGGGTCTGTTTTGGTTACTATTGCTGGTCATTACGAACTTCTAAGTAATTCTATTTTATAATTTTCTTGCAATAAATAAGGTGCTGAAAAAAAGGATTTTTCAGATAATTTTGTTTTTAATTCAGAAGTACAGGGACAATTAATGTAGATATTGATAATACAAGTAACAAGTTTTAAACTGATAAATGTAAAGTTATTTCCATAGAGTACTCAAATTTTGAAAGGATTTACTTCTGTGAGAAGAATTGCTATTGTTATGAAGTAAAATAAAATAATTTATGTGAAGTTACTGAGATGTAAATGCCTCACAGGTATTAAGGAACATCTCTTTATGCTAATGTGCAACTCTAAGAATTGTGGCAAATTTGTCTAAATGGTAATTTTGCTAACAATTATCTATAGAATTAGCCATATTACTTAGAAATTTTGGTAGCCAGCTTAAGTACTGCTGTTAGAAAATGGGGAAAGAGGATTAGGAACTGAAATCAAGGAAGCAAAACAGGAAATGGAGTTTGGGTAATGTATGCTTTGGAAAAGGGTAAGAATGAGAGAGTGCTGAGTTTACAAGGGTATACAGTTGTAAAAACTTAGGGCTAAAGAATGTTGAGGTACCAGATTAATACACTGAGCCTTTGGCTACTTTCAGTTAGGAAAAATTCTTTAATTATACATACTGATAAATATCTTTATAGTTGAGAGCATATAAAGATTAGGTCTATCTTTCTGCTTGCTATGTGCTAAAATAGAAAATACAGAGTGTATTACCAAGTCGTAAAACAAAGATTATCAAAGATATGCTTAGGGTAATGGTGAGCTGTATGTTACTGTGGGGTGGTTTTCAGCGTAAGGGTGAATTTTATGCTAAAGATGGGTTAAGCAGGCTAGGTAATGTTTGGGGAAGCTCTAAAGAAATTTGTTAAAGATAGTTTAAACTAGAATTGCATAATGTTGAGAGATCTTAACAGACTTGCAAGTTGATAGAATAGCTAGGGTAAGGAAAGGACTGGAATAGAACATAACAAATTAAATAATAATTTTAAAGATAAGCCTGTCAGATTTATAGATGAGCTTAGTTGTTATTCTGTGTTAGGAGTATCATGAATAAAATGGTTGTGTTAATTTAAAGACTCAAGTTTAAATGAGGGACTACGATACAATAAAAGTTACTGAGACTTGATTAGATTTGGAGAATGAATATTGATAGTTGGAATTATTTTAAAATTCCAAGTTATAAATTATTTGATATTGATAGCATTTTAATAAAGGGGATAGGGTGAATCTTTATTTAAAGAATGAACTTCAGTATGTCGAGACTGAAGATGTAAAATACTGAGCCAAGAGCAGTATTTCTAACCTTGGACATTCTATGGAAAATATTTGACCTGACTCATGTAGATATTAATCCCTTGGTGGTAAAAAGTAAGGTTGGGAGATTAAATATAAGTAAAGACTTAGATCACACAATATTTTTCTGGACGTTTAAAGGAGGTCAAAGATCAGATATGCTGGCCTTTCTCTCTCTCATTTATGATAAGTCAGTAGACGGTAGGTTGGTGTCTGAGAATGATAGTGGCTAATATTACCTATAATTTAAAAAAAAAGTGGTGAGATTTCCCTTAGAAATAATAGAGCTGTTAGTCTTACTTCTGTAGTTGGAAAAATTCTAGTCTGATAAAGGAAGCTTGGTAAAATCATCTCGTAAAATATATCATAAAAAGGAATCATCATTGATTCACTGAAGGGAAGTCTTCCTTTACTAATCTGTAAACGTTTTTCAAGGATGTTACATGTTATCAGGATGGTGGAAAGGATGTGAATGTGGTAAACTGGATTTTCAAAATATTTTTGATAAGGTGCCACACAAAAGATTAATTTTTTAAAAATCACATTGGTGGATGTTTAGGAAGGACAAGCAAATAGGATTATAGAATGGTTAATTGAGAGAGAGGGCATAAAGTTGTTATTAATGGAGTCCAGTCAAACTAGGCTCAGCGGTCAGTGTTTGAATCTTTGTTTTTCTTATTTTTGATAATGATACTTATAGGAACATAATTAGTAAATTAGTAAAAAAGTTTACTGATAGCATTAAACTCTTGAGTATTTTTATTTGTATTGAGGATGTTGAGGTATTACAAAATGACTTGGATCAATTAGTAATTTGAATAATTATCTAGAAAGTAACTTTTTAATTATAGTTATTACAAAGTAATGCATTTGTATTATTTTAATGTGGATAACACATTTAATATAGATGTGAACCCACTCAATGATATGACTTAAGAAAATGGTCTTAGCATAGAGGTGGATAAGTCATCTAATCTCTGGAAGTAGTTCTCTGTTGCTAGTAATAAAATGATTAGATTAGATGTGTATTTTATAGACATATTGACTACAAGACAAAAGAGGTAATTATTCAGATAAATCACTAATCAGACCTTACTTGGAATACTTGTTTATAATTTGGTCTAAAAAGGATATTGGCTTATTGTACTCCGGATGAGGATTGTATGAACTTGACATGGTGATGAAGCTTTCATGTTTTCATGACCCTGAGACTTATGCTGGTAGTTGAGTAGTTGTTACTGATAGGGTCTCCTTAGCTGGAACAGGTCATTGGTGGTTATGGATCAGAACAGAAAACTGATGGCTAAAAACCTTTGAATAAGTCCTTAAAAGGAAATGGGTAGGATGTCCATCTTGTAGTGGTGTGCAAGAAATATGCTTGTTCTCTGTGAAAAATGGTCGAGGGTTACCATGTCAAGGATGGGCACAGCCTAGAAGTTAATCTGGAAACTACTGGATTGGAACAAATGGAAACAAAGGACTCTTAAAGCTTACCTCATAATCAAATGTGATAAATGCTAAGATGATGATGCTGATTATGGATGATATTGATTTATTGGAAAGAGTTTAGGGGAGGGCTAATAGAACAATTCCAGAGAATGAAATTGTTATCTTTCGTGAATAAGTTAAGATCTCTTAACATGTTTTCTCTTGAAAAAAAAATAAAGGTAAGAAGCAATCTTGTTAAAATTACAAGATTATCCAGGGGATTAATAGGGTAAAGACCCCTGATGTTTTTGTTTTCTATTCTGAAGACAATAGGATCAGATGACACAAGTTTAAGATTTGGAAAAGACAGACTAGGCTCATGTTAATTTTGTAATGGGATGTTTGGCTTATTGAATGATTTGTAATCTGGAAGCCGGAACTTTAAAAAAAATTAAAAGGGGCATCAATTTCCTTAAAAAATGAAGAGTATTTTAAATTTTTATTTTTTCTTAAAGGTGGGTGTGCAGGGACAGCTTTGAAAGACCAAATGGTCCCTTGTTGTCCATATTTTATGTTAAAGTGTAATTTCAGTTGTCTAGATGAGTGTTTGCTTCGTTGATCATTTTTGTGATTATGAAATGTTATTGATTGTGTCAAATATTGACTAGATAGCAATTAACATAATATATGCAAATTCAGTTGTCATCATATGAAGTAAAGTCTGGAGTTAAAACAATCACTCATTGTTTTCTATACATTTATGTGTTACTTGCACAAACAATATCATTAGTTTTAATGAGAAATATGATGAATAGTTGAGTGCTTTTAAAAGGTTTTTTTTTTCTAGGTTTTTCATGCAAGTTTTGTATAATATCATCAGTTAAAAATAATCTCATTTTCTTCTTTTAAAAAGTCTATGTGTTATACATCAGGTTTGTAATAAATTTCTGAGGAATACTGTTAGTGTAACAATATAAAGTTAATTTTATTTTTTCTCAGAAAAGGAAGTATTAAATATTTTGACCCAAGTGGCGGTGGCTATGCGAGAAGCTGAAATTCGATTAGATGAAATAGACTTTGGAGAGAAGAGGATGATTAATAAGAGAAAGAAATTAATTCTTGAAGGAAAAGATCCTGAGAAGGAAGAAAGAAAGAAACAGCTTAGAAAGAAATTGAAAGAAAAGAGCCAAAGAAGAAAACAGAAACTCAGGCGAAAAGAAAAAATTAAGTCAAAACAAGCCGCAAAGTCTGAAGATCCTACATAAAATGCATTAATCATAGTTAGTGTAAATAATCTTTTGATATTCAAAATAAATATAGGTATTTTGTAAATGTCCGTTCCTTTAATGAAGTCTTTCTTTACTCATGTTAATTTGAATTTTTGAGGCTTTATTGGAATTCAGTGGGAAGCAAATGAATTGAAAACTAAAGTGAAAAACTTCTCTGTAATGTAGTTAACAATGAAAAAAATTATTATTCTAAGACACAACAAACTTTTATCACTAGAAACGTTTGGATTAAACCTACGATACTCTCATCGGAATAAGCTCTCCTCATCCGATGATGTCAGATACTTGAAGTTGCATGTTGCAGTTTTGACAATAGTGTTGAAATGGTTTCACTAAATAAGATCTCTGAAAGCTTGTGTGAATACCTTCTAAACATAAGTTGCTTTGTCATTACAGTAAAAATAGATAATACATTTACTACCTGTTGTAAACATGTAGATATGTTACTATTTATTATACACATACACACAAGCTTAAACTTAAATATTGTTACGTATCTGCTTGTTTGTTTGTTTCCAGTAGAAATTCTTTCCGAGGACCTTCAGCGATACAAGTCCTTTCTTGATTAGACGAGTTTATTCTTCCTCGATACAAACTTTTAGTACACAGTAGTTCCACAATCAGTACATTTCCCATCACTTTAAACTTAACAACTTTTATAATACACGCTATAAATCACAGCAATTTACAATCTCGATAACTTTGCTTTCGACGAGCACAAAATACACAATTTACGGCTCACTAGCTCGAAACTAACAGAATCATAAATTACACAGAACTCAAAGTAACTACTGCTCTCTCTTGATTCATATCCGCTGGTTTCCCCTGCCAGGCTTATATACTAACGAAGAGGGCATCTCGATCACACTCGGACTTCCCCGATCATTCGAGAAACTCAGCAGCATCACGTGACTTTCGCTGTCTTAACACTGCCCCTTCTTAGTATTGTTCATCTCGAACAATAGCCACTTGCATTAAACTAATAGATAATTAACAATAACTTAATTAAATGTACAGAAGTTACAAACACAAAATTAAAATACAACAAGGTCTCACAATTTTACAGGACGTTTCTTCTTTCGTACTTGTCTCTGTCTCATTGGCTTCTGCTTCATGCGGGATTCATCTGCACCATCAGGAAATGTCCCATTATCGGTAGCAGTGACATTAGTGGTAGTAACTTCATTAGCGGCTTCACTGTTTTCCCTCTCAAAACCAAGATGAGTTTCTTCTTCAACAGTGGCTTTTCCAGGTGACACATCTTCAGCAGCATCATTTGTTTTCTTGTTCATTTCGTTCCAACTGAAATGTTTTGGGCCGTGATAACGCCAAAGCCTGTTGGCATGCACCACCTTTGGCTTACCTCGCTGTCCACATTTTATTTGGAAAGTCATGTCTGAGAGACGATCCACAATGTTATATGGGCATTCCCATGGAGAAGGCAACTTAGGAGACTTCCCTTTGGTCTTCCTGGGATTATACAACCACACCTTGTCTCCTGGTACAAAGCTGACTTCAGTGGATCTCTTATCATAGGTTAACTTCATCGAATCAGCAGACGTTTTCAAGTTTGAATGCACTTGATGGTGAATATCATCCATTCTTTCAGATAACACTTTCCCAAACTCTGACACATTTTCAGGCAACTCTTCATAAGGTGGG
>NW_013669145.1:99823-100958 GCF_000517525.1 Limulus polyphemus
AGTTGTCCCTTCAAGTTGTCCCGTTGCCAGATATACTGCTTTCTGCTCCTCTGTCCATCCATTCATCTCTGCCAGGAGCTCAAATTGTGCTCTATATGCTTCCCACGGTGCCTTCCCATTGAATACCTGTGGCTTCCTTCGTACTAGATCACACCTATTGCTGACATTCATATCTGGGATGTGACTTCTAACAGGACTGAAGATGTCTGCATTAGGGTTTAGCTGCGGGATCTGGAAGGGGCTTCCCGTTGTCTGAGGATGATTAGGTTGATGTCTAATATATCCTCCTTGTGTAAAAGACAGTAAATCATTCTTTAATATATTTAATTCACTAATTTGCTAATGTTTTCCATTTGTACTTCTTACCATTGTTGTTGACTTTCCTGTAGTTGTTGCTGACTTTCCTGCAACTGTTGGAGACTTTCTTCCTGTTTCCTTTCTTGTTCCAGGACCCACTGCTGTAATCTCTCTTCTTGTTTCTTTTCTTTTTCCAGTTGCCACTGCTGTAATCTCTATTCTTGTTTCTTTTCTTTTTCCTCCAACAACTGCTGTAATTTCTCTTCTTGTTTATTTTCTTTCTCCTCCAACCACTGCTGTAGTCTCTCTTCTTGTTTCTTTTCTTTTTCCTCCAACAACTGCTGTAATGTCTCTTGTTTATTTTGCTGTTCGAGCTGCCATTGTTGCAGGTTTTCTTGCCACTGCTGTAATTTCTCTTCTTGTTTCTTTTCTCGTTCTTCTTGTTTTGCTGTTCTTGTATTGCTACTATCAAATCTGCAAAGCTGTAGTTTGATTTGCCACTTCTCGTTTCCATCTTCTTTTTTTTTCAGTCCCGCTCTCTGACACCAATTTGTTACGTCTCTGATCGTTGGATAATTTTCCGTAGAAATTCTTTCCCATAAACTTCAGCGATACAAGTCCTTTCTTAAATAAAACTAGTTTATTCTTTCTCAATTCAACTTTGCAATACACTTAATTTCCACAGTTAGTTAAACACACGCTATAATTCTCAACGAACGATTCACGCATTTTACCGCGCTTGACTCAATTGTCCGTCTATATCTTCAATCTCTGTCCGCAATTCCATTCTGATTAATTGTCTGGCGCACTTATATACAAGAATAGAAAGGCGACCTAG